>NW_027034666.1:0-8513 GCF_034236695.1 Oncorhynchus nerka | reverse complement strand
GATATACATTTACATTTACATTTAAGTCATTTAGCAGACGCCTTATCCAGAGCGACTTACAAATTGGTGCATTCACCTTATGACCTCCAGTGGAACAGTAGTGCATCTAAATCTTTTCAGGGGAGGGGGTGAGAGGGATTACTTTATCCTATCCTAGGTATTCCTTAAAGAGGTGGGGTTTCAGGTGTCTCCGGAAGGTGGTGATTGACTCCGCTGTCCTGGCGTCGTGAGGGAGTTTGTTCCACCATTGGGGGCCAGAGCAGCGAACAGTTTTGACTGGGCTGAGCGGGAACTGTACTTCCTCAGTGGTAGGGAGGCGAGCAGGCCAGAGGTGGATGAACGCAGTGCCCTTGTTTGGGTGTAGGGCCTGATCAGAGCCTGGAGGTACTGAGGTGCCGTTCCCCTCACAGCTCCGTAGGCAAGCACCATGGTCTTGTAGCGGATGCGAGCTTCAACTGGAAGCCAGTGGAGGGAGCGGAGGAGCGGGGTGACGTGAGAGAACTTGGGAAGGTTGAACACCAGACGGGCTGCGGCGTTCTGGATGAGTTGTAGGGGTTTAATGGCACAGGCAGGGAGCCCAGCCAACAGCGAGTTGCAGTAATCCAGACGGGAGATGACAAGTGCCTGGATTAGGACCTGCGCCGCTTCCTGTGTGAGGCAGGGTCGTACTCTGCGGATGTTGTAGAGCATGAACCTACAGGAACGGGCCACCGCCTTGATGTTAGTTGAGAACGACAGGGTGTTGTCCAGGATCACGCCAAGGTTCTTAGCGCTCTGGGAGGAGGACACAATGGAGTTGTCAACCGTGATGGCGAGATCATGGAACGGGCAGTCCTTCCCCGGGAGGAAGAGCAGCTCCGTCTTGCCGAGGTTCAGCTTGAGGTGGTGATCCGTCATCCACACGGATATGTCTGCCAGACATGCAGAGATGCGATTCGCCACCTGGTCATCAGAAGGGGGAAAGGAGAAGATTAATTGTGTGTCGTCTGCATAGCAATGATAGGAGAGACCATGTGAGGTTATGACAGAGCCAAGTGACTTGGTGTATAGCGAGAATAGGAGAGGGCCTAGAACAGAGCCCTGGGGGACACCAGTGGTGAGAGCACGTGGTGTGGAGACGGATTCTCGCCACGCCACCTGGTAGGAGCGACCTGTCAGGTAGGACGCAATCCAAGCGTGGGCCGCGCCGGAGATGCCCAACTCGGAGAGGGTGGAGAGGAGGATCTGATGGTTCACAGTATCGAAGGCAGCCGATAGGTCTAGAAGGATGAGAGCAGAGGAGAGAGAGTTAGCTTTAGCAGTGCGGAGCGCCTCCGTGATACAGAGAAGAGCAGTCTCAGTTGAATGACTAGTCTTGAAACCTGACTGATTTGGATCAAGAAGGTCATTCTGAGAGAGATAGCGGGAGAGCTGGCCAAGGACGGCACGTTCAAGAGTTTTGGAGAGAAAAGAAAGAAGGGATACTGGTCTGTAGTTGTTGATATCGGAGGGATCGAGTGTAGGTTTTTTCAG
Source organism: Oncorhynchus nerka (assembly GCF_034236695.1). Lineage (NCBI taxonomy): Eukaryota > Metazoa > Chordata > Actinopteri > Salmoniformes > Salmonidae > Oncorhynchus > Oncorhynchus nerka. The sequence goes on along the minus strand of NW_027034666.1, from coordinate 7,001 downwards.
AAGGGGTGCAACTCTCGCTCTCTGAAGAGCTGCGTGAAGGGACGTGAGCTAGCGGTCAGGGATGAGTTGATGAGCGAGGTGAGGTAAGGGAGGAGGTCTCCGGAAATGGTCTGGAGAAGAGAGAGGAGGGGATAGGGTCAAGCGGGCAGGTTGTAGGGCGGCCGGCCACAAGACGCGAGATTTCATCTGGAGAGAGAGGGGAGAAAGAGGTCAGAGCACAGGGTAGGGCAGTGAGCAGAACTAGCGGTGTCGCTGACTTAGCAACGAGGATCGGATGTCGTCGACCTTCTTTTCAAAATGGTTGGACGAAGTCATCTGCAGAGAGGAGGAGGGGGAGGGGGAGGAGGATTCAGGAGGGGGAGGAGAAGGTTGCAAAGAGCTTCCTAGGTTAGAGGCAGATGCTTGGAATTTAGAGTGGTAGAAAGTGGCTTTAGCAGCAGAGAGAAGAGGAAAATGTAGAGAGGAGGGAGTGAAAGGATGTCAGGTCCGGCAGGGAGGGGCGAGTTTTTCCTCCACTTCCGCCGGCTGCCCGGAGCCCTGTTCTGTGAGCTCGCAATGAGTCGCCGAGCCACGGAGCGGGGAGGGGAGGACCGAGCTGCCTGGAGGATAGGGACATAGAGAGTCAAAGGATGCAGAAAGGGAGGAGAGGAGAGTTGAGAGGCAGAATCAGGAGATAGGTTGAGAAGGTTTGAGCAGAGGAAGAGATGATAGGATGGAAGAGGAGAGAGAGAAAGGGGAGAGAGAGCAAGGTTGGGACGGCGCGATACCATCCGAGTAGGGGCAGTGTGGGAAGTGTTGGATGAGAGCGAGAGGGAAAAGGATACAAGGTAGTGGTCGGAGACTTGAGGAGTTGCAACGAGGTTAGTGGAAGAACAGCATCTAGTAAAGATGAGGTCGAGCGTATTTCCTGCCTTGTGAGTAGGGGGGAAGGTGAGAGGGTGAGGTCAAAAGAGGAGAGGAGGAAAGAAGGAGGCAGAGAGGGGAATGAGTCAAAGGCAGGCGTGGGAGGTTAAAGTCGCCCAGAACTGTGAGAGAGGTGAGCCGTCTCTCAGGAAAGGAGTTTATCAAGGCATCAAGCTCATTGGATGAACTCTCCGAGGGAACCTGGAGGCGATAAAATGATAAGGATGTTAAGCTTGAAAGGGCTGGTAACTGTGACAGCATGGAATTCAAAGGAGGCGATAGACAGATGGGTAAGGGGAGAAAGAGAGAATGACCACTTGGGAGAGATGAGGATCCCGTGTTACCACCCCGCTGACCAGAAGCTCGGGTGTGCAAGAACACGGCAGACGAAGAGAGAGCAGTAGAGTAGCAGTGTTGTCTGTGGTGATCCATGTTTCCACAGTGCCAAGAAGTCGAGGGACTGGAGGGAGACATAGGCGGAGATGAACTCTGCCTTGTTGGCCGCAGATCGGCAGTTCCAGAGGCTACCGGAGACCTGAACTCCACGTGGGTCGTGCGCTGGGACCACCAGATTAGGGTGGCCGCGGCCACGCGGTGTGGAGCGTTTGTATGGTCTGTGCAGAGAGGAGAGAACAGGGATAGACAGACACATAGTTGACAGGCTACACAAGAGGCTACGCTAATGCAAAGGAGATTGGAATGACAAGTGGACTACACGTCACGAGTGTTCAGAGAGTTAAGCTTAAGTAGCAAGAATCTTATTGACTAAAATGATTAAAATGATACAGTACTGCTGAAGTAGGCTAGCTGGCAGAGGCTGCGTTGTTGACTAAGTAGGCTAGTTGGCATTGGCTGCGTTGTTGACACTACACTAATCAATATATATACAGTAGTATTTACATCACTATATACAGTAGTATTTACATCACGATATGCAGTAGTATTTACATCACAATATACAGTAGTATTTACATCACGATATACAGTAGTATTTACACCACGATATACAGTAGTATTTACATCACGATATACAGTAGTATTTACATCACGATATGCAGTAGTATTTACATCACGATATACAGTAGTATTTACACCACGATATACCATAGTATTTACATCACGATATACAGTAGTATTTACATCACGATATACAGTAGTATTTACATCACGATATACAGTAGTATTTACATCACGATATACAGTAGTATTTACACCACGATATACAGTAGTATTTACATCACGATATGCAGTAGTATTTACACCACGATATACAGTAGTATTTACACCAAGATATACAGTAGTATTTACATCACGATATACAGTAGTATTTACATCACGATATACAGTAGTATTTACATCACAATATGCAGTAGTATTTACATCACGATATACAGTAGTATTTACACCACGATATACAGATGTTTTTACACCACTACATACAGTAGTATTTACATCATGTTATACAGATGTTTTTACACCACTACATACAGTAGTATTCACATCACGATATAGAGTAGCATTTACATCACGATATACAGTAGTATTTACATCACGATATACAGTAGCATTTACATCACGATATACAGTAGTATTTCAATCACGATATAGAGTAGTATTTACATCACAATATGCAGTAGTATTTACATCACGATATACAGTAGTATTTACATCACGATATACAGTAGTATTTACACCACGATATGCAGTAGTATTTACACCACGATATACAGTAGTATTTACATCACGATATACAGTAGTATTTACATCACGATATAAAGTAGTATTTACACCACGATATACAGTAGTATTTACATCACGATATACAGTAGTATTTACATCACGATATGCAGTAGTATTTACATCACGATATGCAGTAGTATTTACATCACGATATACAGTAGTATTTACATCACGATCTACAGTAGTATTTACATCACGATATACAGTAGTATTTACATAACGATATGCAGTAGTATTTACATCACGATATACAGTAGTATTTACACCACGATATACAGTAGTATTTACACCACGATATGCAGTAGTATTTACATCACGATATGCAGTAGTATTTACATCACGATATACATTAGTATTTACATCACGATATGCAATAGTATTTACATCACGATATGCAGTACTATTTACATCACGATATACAGTAGTATTTACATCACGATATACAGTATTTTACACCACGATACAGTAGTATTTACATCACGATATACAGTAGTATTTACACCACGATATACAGTAGTATTTACATCACGATATACAGTAGTATTTACATCACTGATAGATGGATAGTATTAGTATCATATACAGTAGTATTTACACCACGATATACAGTAGTATTTACATCACTATATACAGTAGTATTTACATCACGATATATGTGTATTTACACCACGATATACAGTAGTTTACATCACGATATACAGTAGTATTTTACATCACGATATGCAGTAGTATTTACATCACGATATACAGTAGTATTTACACCACGATATACAGTAGTATTTACATCACGATATGCAGTAGTATTTACATCATTGCTATATGTGTAGTATTTACACCACGATATACAGTAGTATTTACATCACGATATATATAGTATTTTACATCACGATATGTAGTATTTACATCACGATATACAGAAAATTTACATCACGATATACAGTAGTATTTACACCACGATATACAGTAGTATTTACATCACGATATACAGTAGTATTTACATCACGATATGCAGTAGTATTTACATCAATGATATACAGTATTTTACACCACGATATACAGTAGTATTTACATCACGATATGCAGTAGTATTTACATCACGATATGCAGTAGTTTTACACCACGGTATACAGTAGTATTTACATCACGATATACAGTAGCATTTACATCACGATATGCAGTAGTATTTACATCACGATATGCAGTAGTATTTATACCTACCTGCCAATATACAATAGTATTTACATCACGATATACAGTGTTTACATCACGATATACAGTAGTATTTACATCACGATATGCAGTAGTATTTACATCACGATATACAGTAGTATTTACATCACGATATACAGTAGTATTTACATCACGATATACAGTAGTATTTACACCACTACATACAGTAGTATTTTACATCACGACATACAGTAGTATTTACATCGTAGTGTTCACATTACGATGCTGTTCAACTCATGGTCATAAACATATCAATCAACGACATTACAGTCCTTCCTCACCAAAATCCACAAGGGCCAGTCAAGCCCAACGAACACGTAACGCTACTGTAGCCTAAACATTTCAAAGCCCACGGATACGAAGAGTGAGATAAAACAGAGATAGAGAACACAATAGAGAGAGAGAGAAAACATAGTTACGACACTGTTTTACTGAGCCCTCACTGACAGAGCTAGAGAGCAAAATGTGCTTAACCAGAGCTGAGGGACGACAATGTGGATGGCTCTTGAGTGAAAGATGAACAGGACCTGGGAGCTTTGTGCTTATTTGTGTGGTTGTACTTTAAAAAAATGGAACACGCTCCTTCCAATATCAGGGTTTTCTTTTCCATTACAATACCTCAGCTCAGCTTCAGGGACACAATATGGGAGGAAAAGATGATGATGACACATAGATCCCATCCACAATCAGAGTTTAGATCACAGTCCATCCATACCCTCAGACAGAGAGTTTAGATCCCAGTCCATCCACACCTCAGACAGAGTTTAGATTCCAGTCCATCCACACCATCAGACAGAGAGTTTAGATCCCAGTCCATCCATACCTCAGACAGAGAGTTTAGATCCCAGTCCATCCACCACCAGACAGAGTTTAGATTCCAGTCCATCCACACCATCAGACAGAGAGTTTAGATCCCAGTCCATCCACACCTCAGACAGAGAGTTTAGATCCCAGTCCATCCACCATCAGACAGAGAGTTTAGATCCCAGTCCATCCACACCATCAGACAGAGAGTTTAGATCCCAGTCCACCCACACCACTCAGACAGAGAGTTTAGATCCCAGTCCATCCACTCCTCAGACAGAGAGTTTAGAACCCAGTCCATCCACACCAGACAGAGAGTTTAGATCCCAGTCCATCCACACCTCAGACAGAGAGTTTAGATCCCAGTCCACCCACCACCAGACAGAGTTTAGATCCCAGTCCATCCACACCATCAGACAGAGTTTAGATCCCAGTCCATCCACACCATCAGACAGAGAGTTTAGATCCCAGTCCACCCACCACCAGACAGAGTTTAGATCCCAGTCCATCCACACCTCAGACAGAGAGTTTAGATCCCAGTCCATCCACCACCAGACAGAGTTTAGATCCCAGTCCATCCACACCTCAGACAGAGAGTTTAGATCCCAGTCCACCCACCACCAGACAGAGTTTAGATCCCAGTCCATCCACACCTCAGACAGAGTTTAGAACCCAGGCCATCCACACCATCAGACAGAGTTTAGAACCCAGTCCATCCACACCTCAGACAGAGAGTTTAGATCCCAGTCCATCCACACCTCAGACAAAGAGTTTACAAATGGGGCTTGCATCCACTGCATAAAGAGCAGTATCAATTCAATAGATAAATAATAACCAAATTATATTTTAGGACTAGACCAATAGTAACTGAACTTGCACTATTTGGAGAGGTTATGAATACAGCCCATTGCCCAAATGTACTATTTGAACAGGTTAAAAATATAATTGTTTGCTTTGTATTTCCCAGCTGCTGTACAAGCAATATCTAGTAGGCAGCTAAACATTTGGCTCTTGCTGACATGGTTCCTGCTCTGTGCGTCAGAGGTCAGACTCAAAAACACAGCCTTGAGCACATTGAGCATGCCTCTTGCTTGACTAAACATAGAGACTGTTAAAGCAACTGGACCCTCCTGAGTCCTGAGACGTGAGTCCAGAGACATTAGTCCTGAGACATTAGTCCTGAGTCCTGAGACCTGAGTCCTGAGACCTGAGACCTGAGTCCTGAGTCCTGAGACCTGAGTCCTGCGACCTGAGTCCTGCGACCTGAGTCCTGAGACCTGAGACCTGAGACCTGAGACCTGAGTCCTGAGACCTGAGACCTGAGTCCTGAGTCCTGAGACCTGAGTCCTGAGTCCTGCGACCTGAGTCCTGAGTCCTGAGTCCGGAGTCCGGAGTCCTGAGACCTGAGACGTGAGCCAAGCCCCTTTACCCTTTCCTAAAGTACCAGCTTCCTCCACTCAGAACTCCATTTATGAAAAAGGCACTTGAATATACCAACTCAAAACCTCCATGGGAATCTGGCTTCCTCTACAAGTTGTTTTCTTCTCTGATCTAAGTATAGATCCTATGAAGGCATATCATCAATAGCCATTCCCGAATACAAAAGCAAAGTGCAGAAAGTGTTACATTTATGACCTCTAACCTCTCATCAATACTAATTAGCAGGGCGTTCTCTTCCACTCAATACAATAGTGCTGGAACATATGGTTTGAACTAATGGATTGGAGGCTCACTTTAAATACTCCCCCAATGTCCTGATGGGGTGTATATCAATGGAAGTCAAGTAGACGTAGAAAATAACGGGGGGGTGGATGGACACATTCCTGGTCTGCAATGAGATTAATTCCTAAGGGCCGTGCTTGGAAAACTTCGATACAACTGCCGAGCAGTTTTTAGATTTTTCGTGTTTTGATTCTAGTCTGTTTATGCAATATGAGACCACATAGCGGCCCGCTAGAGAATAACTCCTCACTTTGTTGTTGAAATCAGTTAAACTGGAACGTTGAAAACACAATATAAGAAATAAATTAAACATTGACCTTTATATAAAGGACATGGAAAAGCATTCTTAATTAAAAAAATAAATAAATAAAAAAGTTTTTATTTTTTCTTTCCGATGAGAAATGGCAGATCCTGTCGACCTCCCCGTCCATTTATCTGTTGAGGACATTGAGAAAAAGGGGAAAGACAGTGGGTTGATAGACAGGAAGCAGGAAGACGCGGTGGGTTGATAGACAGGAAGCAGGAAGAGATAGACAGCGTTGGAGGCGTGATGGGGATAACTGAGGATTAATATGTTGCTAGCTCAAACGGCAGCTACACAC
>NW_027034665.1:0-8507 GCF_034236695.1 Oncorhynchus nerka | reverse complement strand
ACTAACTGTAGTATCCAGGACAGACCATCAACTAACTGTAGTATCCAGGACAGACCATCAACTAACTGTAGTATCCAGGACAGACCATCAACTAACTGTAGTATCCAGGACAGACCATCAACTAACTGTAGTATCCAGGACAGACCATCAACTAACTGTAGTATCCAGGACCCTCAACTAACTGTAGTATCCAGGACAGACCATCAACTAACTGTCGTATCCAGGACAGACCCTCAACTAACTGTAGTATCCAGGACAGACCATCAACCAACTGTAGTATCCAGGACAGACCCTCAACTAACTGTAGTATCCAGGACAGACCCTCAACTAACTGTACGTATCCAGGACAGACCATCAACTAACTGTAGTATCCAGGACCCTCAACTAACTGTCGTATCCAGGACAGACCCTCAACTAACTGTAGTATCCAAGACAGACCATCAACTAACTGTAGTATCCAGGACAGACCATCAACTAACTGTAGTATCCAGGACAGACCCTCAACTAACTGTAGTATCCAGGACAGACCCTCAACTAACTGTAGTATCCAGGACAGACCATCAACTAACTGTAGTATCCAGGACAGACCCTCAACTAACTGTAGTATCCAGGACAGACCCTCAACTAACTGTAGTATCCAGGACAGACCATCAACTAACTGTCGTATCCAGGACAGACCATCAACTAACTGTAGTATCCAGGACAGACCCTCAACTAACTGTAGTATCCAGGACAGACCCTCAACTAACTGTAGTATCCAGGACAGACCATCAACTAACTGTAGTATCCAGGACAGACCATCAACTAACTGTAGTATCCAGGACAGACCATCAACTAACTGTCGTATCCAGGACAGGCCCTCAACTAACTGTCGTATCCAGGACCCTCAACTAACTGTAGTATCCAGGACAGACCATCAACTAACTGTCGTATCCAGGACCTCAACTAACTGTCGTATCCAGGACAGACCCTCAACTAACTGTCGTATCCAGGACAGGCCCTCAACTAACTGTCGAATGCAGGACAGACCCTCAACTAACTGTCAGTATCCAGGACAGGCCCTCAACTAACTGTCGTATCCAGGACAGACCCTCAACTAACTGCTTGTATCCAGGACAGACCCTCAACTAACTGTCGTATCCAGGACAGGCCCTCAACTAACTGTAGTATCCAGGACCATCAACTAACTGTAGTATCCAGGACAGACCCTCAACTAACTGTAGTATCCAGGACAGACCCTCAACTAACTGTAGTATCCAGGACAGACCCTCAACTAACTGTCGTATCCAGGACAGACCATCAACTAACTGTAGTATCCAGGACAGACCATCAACTAACTGTAGTATCCAGGACAGACCCTCAACTAACTGTAGTATCCAGGACAGACCCTCAACTAACTGTAGTATCCAGGACAGACCATCAACTAACTGTCGTATCCAGGACAGACCATCAACTAACTGTAGTATCCAGGACAGACCCTCAACTAACTGTAGTATCCAGGACAGGCCCTCAACTAACTGTAGTATCCAGGACAGACCCTCAACTAACTGTCAGTATCCAGGACAGACCCTCAACTAACTGTCGTATCCAGGACAGGCCCTCAACTAACTGTAGTATCCAGGACCATCCAACTAACTGTAGTATCCAGGACAGACCATCAACTAACTGTAGTATCCAGGACAGACCATCAACTAACTGTAGTATCCAGGAAGACCATCAACTAACTGTAGTATCCAGGACAGGCCCTCAACTAACTGTAGTATCCAGGACAGACCATCAACTAACTGTAGTATCCAGGACAGGCCCTCAACTAACTGTAGTATCCAGGACAGATCATCAACTAACTGTAGTATCCAGGACAGACCCTCAACTAACTGTAGTATCCAGGACAGACCATCAACTAACTGTAGTATCCAGGACAGACCCTCAACTAACTGTAGTATCCAGGACATACCCTCAACTAACTGTAGTATCCAGGACAGACCATCAACTAACTGTAGTATCCAGGACCCTCAACTAACTGTAGTATCCAGGACAGACCCTCAACCAACTGTAGTATCAAGACAGACCATCAACTAACTGTAGTATCCAGGACAGACCCTCAACTAACTGTAGTATCCAGGACCCTCAACTAACTGTAGTATCCAGGACAGACCCTCAACTAACTGTAGTATCCAAGACAGACCATCAACTAACTGTAGTATCCAGGACAGACCATCAACTAACTGTAGTATCCAGGACAGATCATCAACTAACTGTAGTATCCAGGACATCCAGGACAGACCATCAACTAACTGTAGTATCAGGACAGACCATCAACTAACTGTAGTATCCAGGACAGACCATCAACTAACTGTAGTATCCAGGACAGACCATCAGCAACTGTAGTATCCAGGACAGACCATCAAATAACTGTAGTATCAGGACAGACCATCAACCTAACTGTAGTATCCAGGACAGACCCTCAACTAACTGTAGTATCCAGGACAGACCATCAACTAACTGTAGTATCCAGGACAGACCATCAACTAACTGTCGTATCCAGGACAGACCATCAACTAACTGTAGTATCCAGGACAGACCATCAACTAACTGTCGTATCCAGGACAGGCCCTCAACTAACTGTCGTATCCAGGACCCTCAACTAACTGTAGTATCCAGGACAGACCCTCAACTAACTGTCGTATCCAGGACCTCAACTAACTGTCGTATCCAGGACAGACCCTCAACTAACTGTCGTATCCAGGACAGGCCCTCAACTAACTGTCGTATGCAGAACAGACCCTCAACTAACTGTAGTATCCAGGACAGGCCCTCAACTAACTGTCAGTATCCAGGACAGACCCTCAACTAACTGTCGTATCCAGGACAGACCCTCAACTAACTGTCAGTATCCAGGACAGGCCCTCAACTAACTGTAGTATCCAGGACCATCAACTAACTGTAGTATCCAGGACAGACCCTCAACTAACTGTAGTATCCAGGACAGACCCTCAACTAACTGTAGTATCCAGGACAGACCATCAACTAACTGTAGTATCCAGGACAGACCATCAACTAACTGTAGTATCCAGGACAGACCCTCAACTAACTGTAGTATCCAGGACAGACCCTCAACTAACTGTCGTATCCAGGACAGACCATCAACTAACTGTAGTATCCAGGACAGACCATCAACTAACTGTAGTATCCAGGACAGACCCTCAACTAACTGTAGTATCCAGTACAGACCCTCAACTAACTGTAGTATCCAGGACAGACCCTCAACTAACTGTCGTATCCAGGACAGACCCTCAACTAACTGTAGTATCCAGGACAGGCCCTCAACTAACTGTAGTATCCAGGACAGACCCTCAACTAACTGTCGTATCCAGGACAGACCCTCAACTAACTGTCGTATCCAGGACAGGCCCTCAACTAACTGTAGTATCCAGGACCATCAACTAACTGTAGTATCCAGGACAGACCATCAACTAACTGTAGTATCCAGGACAGACCATCAACTAACTGTAGTATCCAGGACAGACCATCAACTAACTGTAGTATCCAGGACAGACCATCAACTAACTGTAGTATCCAGGACAGGCCCTCAACTAACTGTAGTATCCAGGACAGACCATCAACTAACTGTAGTATCCAGGACAGACCATCAACTAACTGTAGTATCCAGGACAGGCCCTCAACTAACTGTAGTATCCAGGACAGACCATCAACTAACTGTCAGTATCCAGGACAGACCATCAACTAACTGTAGTATCCAGGACAGACCCTCAACTAACTGTAGTATCCAGGACAGACCCTCAACTAACTGTAGTATCCAGGACAGACCCTCAACTAACTGTCGTATCCAGGACAGACCATCAACTAACTGTAGTATCCAGGACAGACCCTCAACTAACTGTAGTATCCAGGACAGACCATCAACTAACTGTAGTATCCAGGACAGACCATCAACTAACTGTAGTATCCAGGACAGACCATCAACTAACTGTAGTATCCAGGACAGACCCTCAACTAACTGTAGTATCCAGGACAGACCCTCAACTAACTGTAGTATCCAGGACAGACCATCAACTAACTGTAGTATCCAGGACAGACCCTCAACTAACTGTAGTATCCAGGACAGACCCTCAACTAACTGTAGTATCCAGGACAGACCATCAACTAACTGTCGTATCCAGGACAGACCCTCAACTAACTGTAGTATCCAGGACAGACCCTCAACTAACTGTAGTATCCAGGACAGACCATCAACTAACTGTAGTATCCAGGACAGACCATCAACTAACTGTAGTATCCAGGACAGACCATCAACTAACTGTAGTATCCAGGACAGACCATCAACTAACTGTAGTATCCAGGACAGCCCTCAACAACTGTCGATCCAGGACGCTCAACTAACTGTAGTATCCAGGACAGACCATCAACCTAACTGTAGTATCCAGGACAGACCATCAACTAACTGTAGTATCCAGGACAGACCATCAACTAACTGTAGTATCCAGGACAGACCATCAACTAACTGTAGTATCCAGGACAGACCATCAACTAACTGTAGTATCCAGGACAGACCCTCAACTAACTGTAGTATCCAGGACAGACCCTCAACTAACTGTAGTATCCAGGACAGACCATCAACTAACTGTAGTATCCAGGACAGACCATCAACTAACTGTAGTATCCAGGACAGACCATCAACTAACTGTAGTATCCAGGACAGACCATCAACTAACTGTAGTATCCAGGACAGACCCTCAACTAACTGTAGTATCCAGGACAGATCCATCAACTAACTGTAGTATCCAGGACAGACCCTCAACTAACTGTAGTATCCAGGACAGACCCTCAACTAACTGTCAGTATCCAGGACAGACCCTCAACTAACTGTAGTATCCAGGACAGACCATCAACTAACTGTAGTATCCAGGACAGACCATCAACTAACTGTAGTATCCAGGACAGACCATCAACTAACTGTAGTATCCAGGACAGACCATCAACTAACTGTAGTATCCAGGACAGACCATCAACTAACTGTAGTATCCAGGACAGACCATCAACTAACTGTAGTATCCAGGACAGGCCCTCAACTAACTGTAGTATCCAGGACAGACCATCAACTAACTGTAGTATCCAGGACAGACCATCAACTAACTGTAGTATCCAGGACAGGCCCTCAACTAACTGTAGTATCCAGGACAGATCATCAACTAACTGTCGTATCCAGGACAGACCCTCAACTAACTGTAGTATCCAGGACAGACCCTCAACTAACTGTAGTATCCAGGACAGACCCTCAACTAACTATAGTATCCAGGACAGACCCTCAACTAACTGTCGTATCCAGGACAGACCATCAACTAACTGTAGTATCCAGGACCCTCAACTAACTGTAGTATCCAGGACAGACCCTCAACTAACTGTAGTATCCAAGACAGACCATCAACTAACTGTAGTATCCAGGACAGACCATCAACTAACTGTCGTATCCAGGACAGACCCTCAAGTAACTGTAGTATCCAGGACAGACCATCAACTAACTGTAGTATCCAGGACAGACCCTCAAGTAACTGTAGTATCCAGGACAGACCCTCAACTAACTGTAGTATCCAGGACAGACCATCAACTAACTGCCGTATCCAGGACAGACCCTCAACTAACTGTAGTATCCAGGACAGACCCTCAAGTAACTGTAGTATCCAGGACAGACCCTCAACTAACTGTAGTATCCAGGACAGACCATCAACTAACTGTAGTATCCAGGACAGACCATCAACTAACTGTAGTATCCAGGACAGACCATCAACCTAACTGTAGTATCCAGGACAGACCATCAACTAACTGTAGTATCCAGGACAGACCATCAACCTAACTGTAGTATCCAGGACAGACCATCAACCTAACTGTAGTATCCAGGACAGACCATCAACTAACTGTAGTATCCAGGACAGACCATCAACTAACTGTAGTATCCAGGACAGACCATCAACTAACTGTAGTATCCAGGACAGACCATCAACTAACTGTAGTATCCAGGACAGACCATCAACTAACTGTAGTATCCAGGACAGACCCTCAACTAACTGTAGTATCCAGGACAGACCCTCAACTAACTGTAGTATCCAGGACAGACCATCAACTAACTGTAGTATCCAGGACAGACCATCAACTAACTGTAGTATCCAGGACAGACCATCAACTAACTGTAGTATCCAGGACAGACCATCAACTAACTGTAGTATCCAGGACAGACCATCAACTAACTGTAGTATCCAGGACAGACCCTCAACTAACTGTAGTATCCAGGACAGACCCTCAACTAACTGTAGTATCCAGGACAGACCATCAACTAACTGTAGTATCCAGGACAGACCATCAACTAACTGTAGTATCCAGGACAGACCATCAACTAACTGTAGTATCCAGGACAGACCATCAACTAACTGTAGTATCCAGGACAGACCATCAACTAACTGTAGTATCCAGGACAGACCATCAACTAACTGTAGTATCCAGGACAGACCATCAACTAACTGTAGTATCCAGGACAGACCATCAACTAACTGTAGTATCCAGGACAGACCATCAACTAACTGTAGTATCCAGGACAGACCATCAACTAACTGTAGTATCCAGGACAGACCATCAACTAACTGTAGTATCCAGGACCCTCAACTAACTGTCGTATCCAGGACAGACCATCAACTAACTGTCGTATCCAGGACAGGCCCTCAACTAACTGTCGTATCCAGGACAGACCCTCAACTAACTGTAGTATCCAGGACAGACCCTCAACTAACTGTCGTATCCAGGACAGACCATCAACTAACTGTCGTATCCAGGACAGACCCTCAACTAACTGTCGTATCCAGGACAGACCCTCAACTAACTGTAGTATCCAGGACAGACCCTCAACTAACTGTAGTATCCAGGACAGACCCTCAACTAACTGTAGTATCCAGGACAGACCATCAACTAACTGTAGTATCCAGGACAGACCATCAACTAACTGTAGTATCCAGGACAGACCATCAACTAACTGTAGTATCCAGGACAGACCATCAACTAACTGTAGTATCCAGGACAGACCCTCAACCTAACTGTAGTATCCAGGACAGACCCTCAACTAACTGTAGTATCCAGGACAGACCATCAACTAACTGTAGTATCCAGGACAGACCATCAACTAACTGTAGTATCCAGGACAGACCCTCAACTAACTGTAGTATCCAGGACAGACCATCAACTAACTGTAGTATCCAGGACAGACCATCAACTAACTGTAGTATCCAGGACAGACCATCAACTAACTGTAGTATCCAGGACAGACCCTCAACTAACTGTAGTATCCAGGACAGACCACTCAACTAACTGTAGTATCCAGGACAGACCATCAACTAACTGTAGTATCCAGGACAGGCCCTCAACTAACTGCTGTCAGGACCCATCAACTAACTGTAGTATCCAGGACAGACCATCAACTAACTGTAGTATCCAGGACAGGCCATCAACTAACTGTAGTATCCAGGACAGACCATCAACTAACTGTAGTATCCAGGACAGACCATCAACTAACTGTAGTATCCAGGACAGACCATCAACTAACTGTAGTATCCAGGACAGGCCCTCAACTAACTGTAGTATCCAGGACAGACCATCAACTAACTGTAGTATCCAGGACAGACCCTCAACTAACTGTAGTATCCAGGACAGACCCTCAACTAACTGTAGTATCCAGGACAGACCATCAACTAACTGTAGTATCCAGGACAGACCATCAACTAACTGTAGTATCCAGGACAGACCCTCAACTAACTGTAGTATCCAGGACCCTCAACTAACTGTAGTATCCAGGACAGACCCTCAACTAACTGTAGTATCCAGGACAGACCATCAACTAACTGTAGTATCCAGGACAGACCATCAACTAACTGTCGTATCCAGGACAGACCCTCAACTAACTGTAGTATCCAGGACAGACCCTCAACTAACTGTAGTATCCAGGACAGACCCATCAACTAACTGTAGTATCCAGGACAGACCCTCAACTAACTGTAGTATCCAGGACAGACCATCAATCTAACTGTAGTATCCAGGACAGACCATCAACTAACTGTCGTATCCAGGACAGACCATCAACTAACTGTCGTATCCAGGACAGACCATCAACCTAACTGTAGTATCCAGGACAGACCCATCAACTAACTGTAGTATCCAGGACAGACCATCAACTAACTGTAGTATCCAGGACAGACCATCAACTAACTGTAGTATCCAGGACAGACCATCAACTAACTGTAGTATCCAGGACAGGCCCTCAACCAACTGTAGCATCCAGGACAGACCATCAACCAACTGTGAGTATCCAGGACAGACCCTCAACTAACTGTAGTATCCCGGACAGACCACTCAACTAACTACTGTATCCAGGACCCTCAACTAACTGTCGTATCCAGGACAGACCATCAACTAACTGTCGTATCCAGGACAGACCCTCAACTAACTGT
>NW_027034664.1:0-8504 GCF_034236695.1 Oncorhynchus nerka | reverse complement strand
GTTATAATGGGGTTATGACTGGGTTATAATGGGGACATGACTGTAGGACTGGGTTATAATGGGGTTATGACTGGGTTATAATGGGGTTATGACTGGGTTATAATGGGGTTATTACTGTAGGACTGGATACCTGAGCAATGAGGTCTCCGTTCTCAGCATGCAGCATCACCACAGCCCCCAACTCCTTCAGGAAGGAGAACACCTCATACAACTATTAGAGAGAGAGAGAGAGAGAGTGAGGGAGAAAGGGAAAGAGGGAAGGAGAGAGAGAGAGAAAGAGAGGGAGAGAGAGGGAGAGAGAGAGAGAGAGGGAGAGAGAGAGAGACAGAGAGAGAGAGAGAGAGAGAGAGAGAGAGAGGGAGAGAGAGAGAGAGACAGAGAGAGAGAGATAGAGAGAGAGAGAGATAGGAAGGGGAGAGGAGAGCAAAGAGAGTGAGAGGTGGGGAGAATGGGAGAGCGAGGAGCAAGGGAGGGAGGAAAGAGAGAAGGGGAGAGAGAGCAGAAGACAGAAAGGTAGAGAGAGAATAGCGATGGAAAGAGATAATGATTATTACTGCACATTGAGTATAAATATTTCCATTTACCATTGTGCAGCATATCATTATAGTACACATGTCAATATGATATTAAACCAACCTGAGAGTCAGTCATCTGAAACGAATCCTTATAGGACATATACACCTGGAATGAGTTGATCCCTGAGAGAGAGAGAGAGAGAGAGGGACGGAGGGATGGAGGGAGAGAGGGAGTGTGTGTGAGATAGATAGATAGATAGATAGATAGATAGATAGATAGATAGATAGATAGATAGATAGAAATATATCTATCTATCTAGATAGATAGAACAAATTTCTTCACACAGGGTAGTGGGGTGAGACAGGGATGCAGCTTAAGCCCCACCCTCTTCAACATATACAGTGCCTTGCGAAAGTATTCAGCCCCCTTGAACTTTGCGACCTTTTGCCACATTTCAGGCTTCAAACATAAAGATATAAAACTGTATTTTTTGTGAAGAATCAACAACAAGTGGGACACAATCATGAAGTGGAACGACATTTATTGGATATTTCAAACTTTTTTAACAAATCAAAACCTGGAAAATTGGGCGTGCAAAATTATTCAGCCCCCTTAAGTTAATACCGAAGTCAAATGTCTACTGTTTGCTGATCATCTGGTGCTTCTGTCACCAACCAAGGAGGGCCCACAGCAGCACCTAGATCTTCTGCACAGATTCTGCCAGACCTGGGCCCTGACAGTAAATGTCAGTAAGACCAAAATAATGGTGTTTCAAAAAAGGTCCAGTAGCCAGGACCACAAATACAAATTCCATCTAGACACTGTTGCCCTAGAGCACACAAAAAAACTATACATACCTTGGCCTAAACATCAGCGCCACAGGTAACTTCCACAGAGCTGTGAACGATCTGAGAGACTTGGCAAGAAGGGCATTCTATGCCATCAAAAGGAAGGGGAGAGAGAGGGAGGGGGGGACAGAGAGAGAGAGAGGGAGGGAGAGAGAGAGAGAGAGAGAGAGGAGGGAGGGAGGAGGACACTGATCCAATCAACCGATTAGGTCAATAAGATGATCAATAAGCTTTCATTTCTTCTGCAGCAGAACCAACCAACCCAATCAATTAACCCACCCACCAAACCAATCGACCAATTCACTTTCAGATCCGGTGATCAATAAGCCAACCTTTCAACCCACCAACCAACCAAACAGGCAACCAGTAAACCAATCAACTAATAAATCAATCCATCAGGTGATCAATAAGCCAACCTTTCAACCCACCAACCAACCAAACAGGCGACCAGTAAACCAATCAACTAATAAATCAATCCATCAGGTGATCAATAAGCCAACCTTTCCACCCACCAAACAACCAAACAGGCGACCAGTAAACCAATCAACGAATAAATCAATCCATCAGGTGATCAATAAGCCAACCTTTCAACCCACCAACCAACCAAACAGGCGACCAGTAAACCAATCAACTAATAAATCAATCGATCAGGTGATCCATAAGCCAACCTTTCAACCCACCAACCAACCAAACAGGCGACCAGTAAACCAATCAACTTATAAATCAATCGATCAGGTGATCAATACCTTTCTCCTGCACCAGAACCTCCAGCTCATCCTTGACCCCCGGGTGCCAGTGCGGCAGGTCGACGTGCAGCGAGTAGTCACAGCAACACTTCCTGTCAGCTGACTCCTGCCAGCGCTCAAACGCTTCCAGCAGGCTATCACCCGGCTGAGGAGTCACATGGTCAACTGGGGGGGGGTCAGAGGTTAAAGGTTAGAGTTTAAACTTTATCCCAGAGTGCAGCAGGGGGCGCTCATTAGACGTAAATATAATGTGGTAATGTGTGTGTGTGGCGTGTGTTTGTGTGTGTATTAGTGTGTGTGTTTGTAAATATAATGTGGTGATGTGTGTGTGTGGCGTGTGTTTGTGTGTGTATTAGTGTGTGTGTTTGTATATAAGCGCGTGTACATGTGTATGTGTGTGTGTGTGTGTGGGTGCGTGTCCACTCACTGATCATGGTGGTGCCCCCGGCCAGCGCGGCTCTGCTGCCCAGGTAGAAGTCGTCTACAGGTGAACTGCCCAGGTGAGGCTTCATTAGACAGGTGTTCACATCTATACCTCCAGGTATCACCAGACATCCATTAACCTCCAGTACCCTCACATCATCAGGTACCTCCAGGTTATCACCCACCTGTCTATAGAGGAGGGGGGCAGGGTTAGGAGCACCTCACATCATCAGGGTACCTCCAGGTTATCACCCACCTGTCTATAGAGGAGAGGGGAACAGGGTTGGAGCACCCTCACATCATCAGGTACCTCCAGGTTATCACCCACCTGTCTATAGAGGAGAGGGAACAGGGTTAGGAGCACCCTCACATCATCAGGTACCTCCAGGTTATCACCCACCTGTCTATAGAGGAGAGGGAACAGGGTTAGGAGCACCCTCACATCATCAGGTACCTCCAGGTTATCACCCACCTGTCTATAGAGGAGAGAGGGGAGAGGGTTAGGAGCACCCTCACATCATCAGGTACCTCCAGGTTATCACCCACCTGTCTATAGAGGAGAGAGGGGAGAGGGTTAGGAGCACCCTCACATCATCAGGTACCTCCAGGTTATCACCCACCTGTCTATAGAGGAGAGAGGGGAGAGGGAACAGGGTTAGGAGCACCCTCACATCATCAGGTACCTCCAGGTTATCACCCACCTGTCTATAGAGGAGAGGGGGGGGACAGGGTTAGGAGCACCCTCACATCATCAGGTACCTCCAGGTTATCACCCACCTGTCTATAGAGGAGAGGGAACAGGGTTAGGAGCACCCTCACATCATCAGGTACCTCCAGGTTATCACCCACCTGTCTATAGAGGAGAGGGGGGAGAGGGAACAGGGTTAGGAGCACCCTCACATCATCAGGTACCTCCAGGTTATCACCCACCTGTCTATAGAGGAGAGGGAACAGGTTAGGAGCACCCTCACATCATCAGGTACCTCCAGGTTATCACCCACCTGTCTATAGAGGAGAGGGAACAGGGTTAGGAGCACCCTCACATCATCAGGTACCTCCAGGTTATCACCCACCTGTCTATAGAGGAGAGGGAACAGGGTTAGGAGCACCCTCACATCATCAGGTACCTCCAGGTTATCACCCACCTGTCTATAGAGGAGAGGGGGGGGACAGGGTTAGGAGCACCCTCACATCATCAGGTACCTCCAGGTTATCACCCAGCTGTCTATAGAGGAGAGGGGGGGGACAGGGTTAGGAGCACCCTCACATCATCAGGTACCTCCAGGTTATCACCCACCTGTCTATAGAGGAGAGGGAACAGGGTTAGGAGCACCCTCACATCATCAGGTACCTCCAGGTTATCACCCACCTGTCTATAGAGGAGAGGGAACAGGGTTAGGAGCACCCTCACATCATCAGGTACCTCCAGGTTATCACCCACCTGTCTATAGAGGAGAGGGAACAGGGTTAGGAGCACCCTCACATCATCAGGTACCTCCAGGTTATCACCCACCTGTCTATAGAGGAGAGGGAACAGGGTTAGGAGCACCCTCACATCATCAGGTACCTCCAGGTTATCACCCACCTGTCTATAGAGGAGAGGGAACAGGGTTAGGGTACCCTCAGGGTTAGGAGCACCCTCACATCATCAGGGTTATCACCCACCTGTCTATAGAGGAGAGGGGGGGACCACCCTCACATCATCAGGTACCCCCAGGTTATCACCCAGCTGTCTATAGAGGAGAGGGGGGGGACAGGGTTAGGAGCACCCTCACATCATCAGGTACCTCAGGTTATCACCCACCTGTCTATAGAGGAGAGGAACAGGGTTAGGAGCACCCTCACATCATCAGGTACCTCCAGGTTATCACCCACCTGTCTATAGAGGAGAGGGAACAGGGTTAGGAGCACCCTCACATCATCAGGTACCTCCAGGTTATCACCCACCTGTCTATAGAGGAGAGGGAACAGGGTTAGGAGCACCCTCACATCATCAGGTACCTCCAGGTTATCACCCACCTGTCTATAGAGGAGAGGGAACAGGGTTAGGAGAGATCAGAGGTTTGAGGGGTGGTAGGGGGGAGTGGGGAGGGGATGGGGGAGGTAAGGGGAGAGAGAAGAGGGTTAGGAGAGATCAGAGGTTTGAGGGGTGGTAGGGGGAGTGGGTAGGGGGATGGGGGAGGTAAGGGGGAGAGGGACAGGGTTAGGAGAGTTGAGAGGTTTGAGGGGTGGCATAGGGAGTGAGGAGGGTGATGGGGGAGGTAAGGGAAGAGAGGGAACAGGGTTAGGAGAGTTGAGAGGTTTGAGGGGTGGCATAGGGAGTGAGGAGGGGATGGGGAGGTAAGGGGAGAGGTGTGGCAGAAGGAGTGAGGAGGGGGATGGGGGAGGTAAGGGGAGAGAGGGAACAGGGTTAGGAGAGATCAGAGGTTTGACGGTGGCAGAGGAAGTGAGGAGGGCGATGGGGAGGTAAGGGGGTGAGTGAAGAGTTAGGAGAAATGAGAGGAGGCGAGGATAGAGGAAGTGAGGAATCAAGGAAATGCGTGTTGAGATTCTCCCATGTACTTACTTTATAAGGCCATCTTCCACATAGACGTCTGCATACTGAGACAGGTCGTCATTCACCACACGACCCCCTTTAATCAGCAACCTCTCACTCTGCACACAGGATGGAGGGAGGGATGGAGAGGGGGGAGGGGGATGGGGAGGCAGGGAGAGAGAGATAGAGATAGAGAGGAAGAGAGATAGAAAGAGATGAAGATGAAGAGAGGAGAGCGAGGCAGAGGGAAGATAGGAGAGAGAGAGAGAGAGAGAGAGAGAGAGAGAGAGACTGTTTTCAGTCATGATATTAGGAGATATTTGATAATAACTTCTTGAAACAACAACTACAAGAACAGATGCTACTGGGAAGGATGTGTTTTCTGTTGAAAAGGACGTCCTGATCTTCTGCCATCTCCCGTTACCAAGGATACACAGCTACAGATAGCGCCCTACCCCGGGAGAAAGATGTTATGTCTCCATGGCAACCTAGCCGTCTGTCTTCCCCGGTGCTGTAGCCTAACTGGCTACTGGCTGAAGTGTTACCATGGAGATATGACTGTTTGGAGCTCTGTCTCTCTGCTTGCAAAAAAAAAAAATGCACAACCCAGGCTAGGCCTGGTCCTCCCTACTGCCTCTGATCTGGAGGACTCACTAAACAGAAATGCTTAGTTTGTAAATGATGATATCTGAGTGTTTACCCTGGCTATCTTTAAATTTAAAATGTAAAATCAAATGGTGCCCTCTGGTTTGCCTAATATAAGGAATTTGAAATGATTTATACTTTTACTTTTTCTACCTCTGTCTCTCTCTCTCTCTATCTCTCCCTCTCTCTCTCTCTCTCTCTCTCTCTCTACCTCTGTCTCTCTCTCTACCTCTGTCTGTCTCTCTCTCTCTCTCTACCTCTCTCTCTCTCTCCTCTCTCTCTCTCCTCATCTCTCTCGCTCTCTCTCTCTCTTCCCCCCCTCTCTCTCTCTCTCTCTACCTCTGTCTCTCTCTCTCTACCTCTGTCTCTCTCTCTTTCTCTACCTCTCTCTCTACCTCTGTCTCTCTCTCTCTACCTCTGTCTCTCTCTCTCTTTCTCTACCTCTCTCTCTACCTCTGTCTCTCTCTTTCTCTACATCTCTCTCTTTCTCTCTCTCTACCTCTGTCTCTCTTTCTCTTTCTCTACCTCTCTCTCTCTCTCTTTCTCTACCTCTCTCTTTCTCTACATCTCTCTCTACCTCTCTCTTTCTCTACATCTCTCTCTCTCTCTCTCTCTCTCTCTACCTCTGTCTCCCCCTCTCTCTCTATGTATGTCTCTCTCTCTCCCCCAGAGTCCAGACTATTGTCTTACTCCTCCCAACCTGCAGCACAACATACAACGTCAGATTTTCACTTAGTGTGAATCCCTGATAACAACTCAACCATGTCAGATAGAGACAGGGCAGAGAGCAGACGCATTGACTTGACACGTCGCGATTGAGGTGGTATCATTATGCGGCCTGGCTGGCTGACATGGGGGAGACTGGGCCAGGGCAGACATCACACAGGCCTTCTACTCAAACTGCTTGGCTATCATCCTGCGACACTAAGATTTTAATCCCCGCCAACGGTATCAGGAGCAGGGGATTTATCTAGCCGAGGCTGCAGCAGCAGCAGTACCTGCCCTGTCGCCCTCGACAACCAACGTGCCTTTAGTCTGGGCTACAATCATTGTTTCTTTCTGAAGAACTGGAATATGGGATAAACAGAACACTAGCTCATTTTTTGTAAGCCTATAGTCTACCAAGGAACCCCAGTTATGACAAGTTAGACTAGGTATGTGGTGTGCTGAATTGGACAGCGCCAAGCGTCTGCCTATTGACCGAAAAACAATGGCTATTCCGCGCTAGGCCAGCCAGCCGGTCCGGCTGCCAGCCCTGCCAGGTGGGAGTCTTGGCCTTCGGAAGGTGGGGGATACCATTCCCCTGGTGGTCAGTACCGGACATGTTCGCTTCTCTCTCTCTCTCTTCCCGCAGCCAGGAACGCTCCAGCTGCAGTACCTCCTTTTGTCTTCGCGTGCAGTGCAGTCAGCGCAGCCGCGATGTTCAGTGTGTGTGTGTAGCTGTCAAAACGGCGCTGTTCAATTCATCACCACACGTAGCCTAAATAGCCTACCTGGCCGTTACCGGTTCAGGTGATGTGGGCAGCCTAGAGATATAACTGCGTAGCCTATTTTAGGAACAGCCTAGCTGACGTCACTGCACTGCAGGACAGAGTGGAAATGTAGCATCAACAAGCGATCTGCCCTACTTTTAATCACCATGAACATGGGCGAGAAAAATCAGTTTTCACCTACCTTTCCATTCTTCTGACCGGACTGACACTGCCTCCCTGCCGGGTACTCAATCTCCACACCCGGCCTCACATCCTCTCTCTCCCCGGGTGAGCTGACCTGAGAACCGACAGCCCGGACCTCACTTGCCGTCTCAGGAACGTCGCCATCCGTGTGGTCGAGGAGAATGTCTCGGCTGACGCTCCTGGGAGTCTTGGTTCCTCTCCTTCCCGCAGCAAAATTATCACAGTCTACAGTCTTGCTGTCGCAGGCTCCATCCGCCGAGGAAAACATCCCGTAGGATTTCCGTTGGTTCGGCCCGGTTGTAATCGTTCCTGTCAGGTAGACCGGCAGCTCGTTCTCCCGGTTCCACTGCCTCCTGCAGTCAGACATGGTAACGACCGGGTATCTGTAGCCTTTCTACTCACATTAATAACAACAACGGTTGATGTAAAAAGGTTTGTGATTAGATTGGTTAAATGGGACAGTCTTTTTACTCCGTTATCGACGGTCTCGCGCTGCAAGGCACCTGTGTTTTCGGTGCGACGTGAACTTTGATGCGTGTCTCGAGGAGAGAACGATTATGATGATGATGATGATGTAGTGCTCTAGTTTCTATCGGAGGGGCAGAGAGAGGGGGAGAAAGAGGGGGAGAAAGAGATGTAGAGAGAATGAGTTCTGCAGACAACCCCACCTCCTTCTCTCCTCTCTCCCTCTCTCTTTCTCCCTCTCTGTATCTCTCTTTCTCACTGAATCTCCCCCTCCTTCCCCCCTCTCACCCCTCTTTCTTCCACTCTCTTTACCCCCCTTTGTCCCCCTCCCTCTATCAAACTCTCTCAGTCGCTCTTTCTCTCTGAATCTCCCCCTCCTTCCCCCCTCTCACCCCTCTCTCTAATAGAATGGCTGTTGATAGGCTGACATCAAAACATCCAGGGATTAACTAGTGACCCACATCTGGAATGAACAAAACAGATTTCTAAACACTCTGTCTTGTGCCTGTGTGTGTGTGTGTGTGTGTGTGTGTGTGTGTGTGTGTGTGTGTGTGTGTGTGTGTGTGTGTGTGTGTGTGTGTGTTTTACATTTTATGTATTCTATTTACAGGTTCATGTGTTCTATTTACATGTTATGTGTCTTTAGTAG
>NW_027034663.1:0-8500 GCF_034236695.1 Oncorhynchus nerka | reverse complement strand
GTAAGGTTTTCCCATATGTCTAGCGTGTTAGATTCCTGGTTTTGACCAGGCTCTGGTCACTCCTGCATGGGAAAGAATATTTGTCATTAGGTACGCACTTGTAACAACAGATGGTGCAGTCTTCACACAACACAACAATATTGCCCAGCAACAGGAAATGTGACATGTTATGTAGATTGTAATTATACAAACTTCTTTTAAACGTTGAATACACTTCATGGCTTACTTTTGGGTTTCAGTAAAATTCACGTAACAACAGGAGATCAAATTAAGATATGCATCTAAACAGAAACCGAGAACCTTGTTTTTGACAGACGCCATGACTGTACACTGGTCTAGCTGCAATTCTGACTTCAGCTTTAGACGTAAATAGCGCAGCAATGGATAATGTGTCTACTATGAGCAGAAGATTCTATGTTCGACTTTGGCTTGGCTCAATACTCTTATTTCAATCGACTGAAATCAAGCTGGAATGATACTGTTCTTCAGTGCTTCTGTCACTTTACCTCCAAACACATCTGATCACTTTATCTCTGACATTCTCCGTCTAGGAAAAGAAGATGTAGCTTTAAATCCAACAGGTTAATAACATTTAAAAATGCCTATGGTCATGTACCGTTTTCTATATGATTTAAGCATCACGTATCACAACACCTAGAGTAAGAAGAGCCATATTATTTTCAAAGTTATAAAATATTTCAACAGTAAGGAGCAATAAATAAAGTGAAATGGTATCAATTTTTCAGTCAGGAACAAGATGTTAGAATAAAGAAAAACAGAATAGCAAGTAAGAATAAATAGCAGCATCACCTACAGATCTGATGCTCGTTAAGCAATGTAGGGAAATGCAGCCAAGAGTTTAGTCATCCATGCTGAGTGTCACGATTTATGATCACAGTTATGAGTAAGCAGCCAAAGCTAGGAAACTAGACGGTTAAGCCAGGGAACAAAGCCAAGCGTACAGGTTTAGGGATCCACAAATAAAAAGACTAGCTTTCAAAGGAACCGTGAACAGATCATAGGTGCTCAAATGGAAGAAAGTCATGTTATCTGGAAAGTGAGAAGTGAATGAAACAAATACAGGTTTCAAAGGTTCTATGTCCAAATCATGTGTGGACGTTGAGTAACCAAGAAAACAGAGTCAAAGATGTAGCACAAATGTCAGTACCACAAAGTAAGTTAAGAGTCATGTTTCACAAAATTAAATTACCTTGAGCACACATAGTTACTGCAAACACAGAAGGTGCTTTTCTTCTGTACAAAGTTAGCTGAGCCAGTATGTTAATATCACCAGAAGTTAAGCCTACACCTCCATGAAGACCAACAACTATAAAGATCCAATTATCAGAATGTTCATCCGTGGAATGTTGAAGGACATGTGGATCTTAAGGAAAGAGAACGTATTTAAAGAGAAGTTAAGAAGGAAAAATAAGATAAATAGGTGTAAGTTAATTTACCAAGTAAGAAGGAATAAACACAATAAGTAAACACTAACAGGGTAATAAAGTCTTGTTGTTGACAGACGCTATGACTGTGTACACTGGTCTAGCTGTGACCTGACTTCAGCTTAGACGTGGGGCCAGTGGCGCAATGGATAACGTGTCTGACTACGGATCAGAAATTCTAGGTTCGACTCTGGCTGGCTCAATACTTTATTTAATTGACTGAAATCAAGCTGGGAATGATACTGTATACCTTTCAGTGCTTCTGGCTGTTCTCACTTCAAACACATTTTAGACGGATTTCATCTGGACATTCCCCAACATCTCTGAGAAAAAGATGTAGCTTTTAAATCCAACAGGCATAATGTCAACATTTAAAGATTTGTCTGTGATGTGTATTTTAAGTATGTGTCTTCCCATATGGTCTAGCGGTTAGGATTCCTGGTTTTCACCCAGGTGGCCCGGGTTCAACTCCCGGTATGGGAAAGAATATCTTGTCGTTAGGTACGCACTTGTGTAACAACAGATGCAGCAGTTTCACACAACACAACAATATTCCCTCAGCAACAGGAAATGTGACATGTTATGTAGATTCAAATTATACAAAGCTTTTTAAACGTTGAATACACTTCATGGCTGCATTTCTTGCTCTGCAGTAAAATTCATGCAACAACAGGAGGATCAAATTAAGATATGCATCTGAAACAGAAAACCAAGGAACCTTGTTGTTGACAGACGCTATGACTGTGTACACTGGTCTAGCTGTGACCTGACTTCAGCTTAGACGTGGGGCCAGTGGCGCAATGGATAACGTGTCTGACTACGGATCAGAAGATTCTAGGTTCGACTCCTGGCTGGCTCAATACATTATTTAATTGACTGAAATCAAGCTGGGAATGATACTGTATACCTTTCAGTGCTTCTGGCTGTTCTCACTTCAAACACATTTTAGACGGATTTCATCTGGACATTCCCCAACATCTCTGAGAAAAAGATGTAGCTTTTAAATCCAACAGGCATAATGTCAACATTTAAAGATTTGTCTGTGATGTGTATTTTAAGTATGTGTCTTCCCATATGGTCTAGCGGTTAGGATTCCTGGTTTTCACCCAGGTGGCCCGGGTTCAACTCCCGGTATGGGAAAGAATATCTTGTCGTTAGGTACGCACTTGTGTAACAACAGATGCAGCAGTTTCACACAACACAACAATATTCCCTCAGCAACAGGAAATGTGACATGTTATGTAGATTCAAATTATACAAAGCTTTTTAAACGTTGAATACACTTCATGGCTGCATTTCTTGCTCTGCAGTAAAATTCATGCAACAACAGGAGGATCAAATTAAGATATGCATCTGAAACAGAAAACCAAGGAACCTTGTTGTTGACAGACGCTATGACTGTGTACACTGGTCTAGCTGTGACCTGACTTCAGCTTAGACGTGGGGCCAGTGGCGCAATGGATAACGTGTCTGACTACGGATCAGAAGATTCTAGGTTCGACTCTGGCTGGCTCAATACTTTATTTAATTGACTGAAATCAAGCTGGGAATGATACTGTATACCTTTCAGTGCTTCTGGCTGTTCTCACTTCAAACACATTTTAGACGGATTTCATCTGGACATTCCCCAACATCTCTGAGAAAAAAAGATGTAGCTTTTAAATCCAACAGGCATAATGTCAACATTTAAAGATTTGTCTGTGATGTGTATTTTAAGTATGTGTCTTCCCATATGGTCTAGCGGTTAGGATTCCTGGTTTTCACCCAGGTGGCCCGGGTTCAACTCCCGGTATGGGAAAGAATATCTTGTCGTTAGGTACGCACTTGTGTAACAACAGATGCAGCAGTTTCACACAACACAACAATATTCCCTCAGGAAATGTGACATGTTATGTAGATTCAAATTATACAAAGCTTTTTAAACGTTGAATACACTTCATGGCTGCATTTCTTGCTCTGCAGTAAAATTCATGCAACAACAGGAGGATCAAATTAAGATATGCATCTGAAACAGAAAACCAAGGAACCTTGTTGTTGACAGATGCTATGACTGTGTACACTGGTCTAGCTGTGACCTGACTTCAGCTTAGAGGTCGGGCCAGTGGTGAAATGGATAACGTGTCTGACTAGGGATCAGAAAATTCTAGGTTCGACTCCTGGCTGTCTCAATACATTTTTTAATTGACTGAAATCAAGCTGGGAATGATACTGTATACCTTTCAGTGCTTCTGGCTGTTCTCACTTCAAACACATTTTAGACGGATTTCATCTGGACATTCCCCAACATCTCTGAGAAAAAAAGATGTGGCTTTTAAATCCAACAGGCATAATGTCAACATTTAAAGATGTGTCTGTGATGTGTGTTTTAAGTAAGTGTCTTCCCATATGGTCTAGCGGTTAGGATTCCTGGTTTTCACCCAGGTGGCCCGGGTTCAACTCCCGGTATGGGAAAGAATATCTTGTCGTTAGGTACGCACTTGTGTAACAACAGATGCAGCAGTTTCACACAACACAACAATATTCCCTCAGCAACAGGAAATGTGACATGTTATGTAGATTCAAATTATACAAGGCTTTTTAAACGTTGAATACACTTCATGGCTGCATTTCTTGCTCTGCAGTAAAATTCATGCAACAACAGGAGGATCAAATTAAGATATGCATCTGAAACAGAAAACCAAGGAACCTTGTTGTTGACAGACGCTATGACTGTGTACACTGGTCTAGCTGTGACCTGACTTCAGCTTAGACGTGGGGCCAGTGGCGCAATGGATAACGTGTCTGACTACGGATCAGAAGATTCTAGGTTCGACTCCTGGCTGGCTCAATACTTTATTTAATTGACTGAAATCAAGCTGGGAATGATACTGTATACCTTTCAGTGCTTCTGGCTGTTCTCACTTCAAACACATTTTAGACGGATTTCATCTGGACATTCCCCAACATCTCTGAGAAAAAAGATGTAGCTTTTAAATCCAACAGGCATAATGTCAACATTTAAAAATTTGTCTGTGATGTGTATTTTAAGTATGTGTCTTCCCATATGGTCTAGCGGTTAGGATTCCTGGTTTTCACCCAGGTGGCCCACTTCAACTCCCGGTATGGGAAAGAATATCTTGTCGTTAGGTACGCACTTGTGTAACAACAGATGCAGCAGTTTCACACAACACAACAATATTCCCTCAGCAACAGGAAATGTGACATGTTATGTAGATTCAAATTATACAAGGCTTTTTAAACGTTGAATACACTTCATGGCTGCATTTCTTGCTCTGCAGTAAAATTCATGCAACAACAGGAGGATCAAATTAAGATATGCATCTGAAACAGAAAACCAAGGAACCTTGTTGTTGACAGACGCTATGACTGTGTACACTGGTCTAGCTGTGACCTGACTTCAGCTTAGACGTGGGGCCAGTGGCGCAATGGATAATGTGTCTGAGTACGGATCAGAAGATTCTAGGTTCGACTCTGGCTGGCTCAATACATTATTTAATTGACTGAAATCAAGCTGGGAATGATACTGTATACCTTTCAGTGCTTCTGCTGTTCTCACTTCAAACACATTTTAGACCGATTTCATCTGGACATTCCCCAACATCTCTGAGAAAAAGATGTAGCTTTTAAATCCAACAGGCATAATGTCAACATTTAAAAATTTGTCTGTGATGTGTATTTTAAGCATGTATCTTCCCATATGGTCTAGTGGTTAGGATTCTTGGTTTTCACCCAGGTGGCCCGGGTTCAACTCCCGGTATGGGAAAGAATATCTTGTCGTTAGGTACGCACTTGTGTAACAACAGATGCAGCATTTCACACAACACAACAATATTCCCTCAGCAACAGGAAATGTGACATGTTATGTAGATTCCTTATACAAAGCTTTTAAACGTTGAATACACTTCATGGCTGCATTTCTTGCTCTGCAGTAAAATTCATGCAACAACAGGAGGATCAAATTAAGATATGCATCTGAAACAGAAAACCAAGGAACATCTTGTTGTTGACAGACGCTGACTGTGTACACTGGTCTAGCTGTGACCTGACTTCAGCTTAGACCATGGGGCCAGTGGCCAGGATAAGTGTCTGAAACGGATGACAATTCTATTCCCATGCTTGATTTCATCTTAAATATTGAATGTCCATCCAAGTCTGGGAATGAGACTACCTGAAAGGTCCTGTATCATTCCCAGCTTGATTTCAGTCAATTAATAATGTATTGAGCCAGCCAGGAGTCAACCTAGAATTTTCTGATCTGACAGTTATCCATTGCACTGGCCCCACGCTCTAAGCTGAAGTCAGGTCACAGCTAGACCAGTGTACACAGTCATAGTCTTCTGTCAAGACAAGGTTCCTTGGTTTTCTGTTTCAGATGCATATCTTAATTTGATCCTCCTGTTGTTGCATGAATTTTACTACAGAGCAAGAAATGCAGCCATGAAGTGTATTCAACGTTTAAAAAACCTTGTATAATTTGAATCTACATAACATGTCACATTTCCTGAGGGAATATTGTTGTGTTGTGTGAAACTGCTGCATCTGTTGTTACACAAGTGCGTACCTAACGACAAGATATTCTTTCCCATACCGGGAGTTGAACCCGGGCCACCTGGGTGAAAACCAGGAATCCTAACCGCTAGACCATATGGGAAGATACATACTTAAAATACACATCACAGACAAATCTTTAAATGTTGACATTATGCCTGTTGGATTTAAAAGCTACATCTTTTTTTCTCAGAGATGTTGGGGAATGTCCAGATGAAATCCATCTAAAATGTGTTTGAAGTGAGAACAGCCAGAAGCACTGAAAGGTATACAGTATCATTCCCAGCTTGATTTCAGTCAATTAAATAAAGTATTGAGCCAGCCAGGAGTCGAACCTAGAATCTTCTGATCCGTAGTCAGACACGTTATCCATTGCGCCACTGGCCCCACGTCTAAGCTGAAGTCAGGTCACAGCTAGACCAGTGTACACAGTCATAGCGTCTGTCAACAACAAGGTTCCTTGGTTTTCTGTTTCAGATGCATATCTTAATTTGATCCTCCTGTTGTTGCATGAATTTTACTGCAGAGCAAGAAATGCAGCCATGAAGTGTATTCAACGTTTAAAAAGCTTTGTATAATTTGAATCTACATAACATGTCACATTTCCTGTTGCTGAGGGAATATTGTTGTGTTGTGTGAAACTGCTGCATCTGCTGTTACACAAGTGCGTACCTAACGACAAGATATTCTTTCCCATACCGGGAGTTGAACCCGGCCACCTGGGTGAAAACCAGGAATCCTAACCGCTAGACCATATGGGAAGACACATACTTAAAATACACATCACAGACAAATCTTTAAATGTTGACATTATGCCTGTTGGATTTAAAAGCTACATCTTTTTTAACTCAGAGATGTTGGGGAATGTCCAGATGAAATCAATCTAAAATTGTTTGAAGTGAGAACAGCCAGAAGCACTGAAAGGTATACAGTATCATTCCCAGCTTGATTTCAGTCAATTAAATAAATGTATTGAGCCAGCCAGGAGTCGAACCTAGAATCTTCTGATCCGTAGTCAGACACGTTATCCATTGCGCCACTGGCCCCACGTCTAAGCTGAAGTCAGGTCACAGCTAGACCAGTGTACACAGTCATAGCGTCTGTCAACAACAAGGTTCCTTGGTTTTCTGTTTCAGATGCATATCTTAATTTGATCCTCCTGTTGTTGCATGAATTTTACTGCAGAGCAAGAAATGCAGCCATGAAGTGTATTCAACGTTTAAAAGCCTTTGTATAATTTGAATCTACATAACATGTCACATTTCCTGTTGCTTAGGAATATTGTTGTGTTGTGTGAAACTGCTGCATCTGTTGTTACACAAGTGCACCTAACGACAAGATATTCTTTCCCATACCGGGAGTTGAACCCGGGCCACCTGGGTGAAAACCAGGAATCCTAACCGCTAGACCATATGGGAAGACACATACTTAAAATACACATCACAGACAAATCTTTAAATGTTGACATTATGCCTGTTGGATTTAAAAGCTACATCTTTTTCTCAGAGATGTTGGGGAATGTCCAGATGAAATCCGTCTAAAATGTGTTTGAAGTGAGAACAGCCAGAAGCACTGAAAGGTATACAGTATCATTCCCAGCTTGATTTCAGTCAATTAAATAAAGTATTGAGCCAGCCAGGAGTCGAACCTAGAATCTTCTGATCCGTAGTCAGACACGTTATCCATTGCGCCACTGGCCCCACGTCTAAGCTGAAGTCAGGTCACAGCTAGACCAGTGTACACAGTCATAGCGTCTGTCAACAACAAGGTTCCTTGGTTTTCTGTTTCAGATGCATATCTTAATTTGATCCTCCTGTTGTTGCATGAATTTTACTGCAGAGCAAGAAATGCAGCCATGAAGTGTATTCAACGTTTAAAAAGCCTTGTATAATTTGAATCTACATAACATGTCACATTTCCTGTTGCTGAGGGAATATTGTTGTGTTGTGTAAACTTCTGCATCTGTTGTTACACAAGTGCGTACCTAACGACAAGATATTCTTTCCCATACCGGGAGTTGAACCCGGGCCACCTGGGGGTGAAAACCAGGAATCCTAAACGCTAGACCATATGGGAAGACACTTACTTAAAATACACATCACAGACAAATCTTTAAATGTTGACATTATGCCTGTTGGATTTAAAAGCCACATCTTTTTTCTCAGAGATGTTGGGGAATGTCCAGATGAAATCCGTCTAAAATGTGTTTGAAGTGAGAACAGCCAGAAGCACTGAAAGGTATACAGTATCATTCCCAGCTTGATTTCAGTCAATTAAATAAAGTATTGAGCCAGCCAGGAGTCGAACCTAGAATCTTCTGATCCGTAGTCAGACACGTTATCCATTGCGCCACTGGCCCCACGTCTAAGCTGAAGTCAGGTCACAGCTAGACCAGTGTACACAGTCATAGCGTCTGTCAAGAACAAGGTTCCTTGGTTTTCTGTTTCAGATGCATATCTTAATTTGATCCTCCTGTTGTTGCATGAATTTTACTGCAGAGCAAGAAA
>NW_027034662.1:0-8499 GCF_034236695.1 Oncorhynchus nerka | reverse complement strand
TAAAAGACAGAGTACTGACAGTATGATGGAAAGCGACACAGAGTACTGACAGTATGATGGAAGTAGACAAGTACTGACAGTATGATGGAAGGTAGAACAGAAGTACTGACAGTATGATGGAAAGTGAGCAAATGCCGACCAGTATGATAGAGAGTAGACAGAAATGCAACGACAGTATATTCGTAAGATAGGCTGAAAGTATACTGAACAGTATGATGGGGAAATGAGCAGAGTACTGACAGTATGATAGAGGTAGAGTACAATAATGTATGATAAGTAAACAAGTACTGACAGTATGATGAGATGGTAGACAGAAATGCTGACAATATGATAAGAAGTAAGTACAAGCTTAATATGACAAGAGAAATGAACATTACAACAGTATGATGAAGTGAGCAAGTACCCCGACAATAAGATAAGAAAATGAGCAAATACTAACAGTATGATCGAATGCAAAATGCAACAAGTACTGACAGTAGTGACAAGGAAGGCAACAGTATAGTACATGAAACAGTATGCAGCAGTGTGTTGAGCAAGTGCTGACAGTATGATGGAGAGTAGACAGAGTACTGACAGTATGATGGAGGTAGACAGTACTGACAGTATGATGGAGGTAGACAGAGTACTGACAGTATGATGGAGTGAGACAGAGTGCTACAGTATGATGGAGGTAGACAGAGTACTGACAGTATGATGGAGGTAGACAGAGTACTGCAGTATGATGAGGTAGACAGAGTACTGACAGTATGATGGAGTAGAAACAGAGTACTGGACAGTATGATGAAGTAGGCAGAGTACTGACAGTATGATGGAGTAACAAGTACGACAATATGATAAGTGACAAATACTGACAGTATGATGAAGTAGACAAAGTACTGACAGTATGATGGAGGTAGACAGAGTACTGACAGTATGATGGAGGTAGACAGAGTACTGACAGTATGATGGAGGTAGACAGAGTACTGACAGTATGATGGAGGTAGACAGAGTACTGACAGTATGATGGAGGTAGACAGAGTACTGACAGTATGATGGAGGTAGACAGAGTACTGCAGTATGATGGAGGTAGACAGAGTACTGACAGTATGATGGAGGTAGACAGAGTACTGACAGTATGATGGAGGTAGACAGAGTACTGACAGTATGATGGAGGTAGACAGAGTACTGACAGTATGATGGAGGTAGACAGAGTACTGACAGTATGATGGAGGTAGACAGAGTACTGACAGTATGATGAGGTAGACAGAGTACTGACAGTATGATGGAGAGTAGACAGAGTACTGACAGTATGATAGAAGTAGACAAATACTGACAGTATGATAGAGTGAGACAAATACTGACAGTATGATAAGGAGACAAGTACAACAAGATAGTAGCAAATACGACAGTATGATGGAGGTAGACAGAGTACTGACAGTATGATGGAGGTAGACAGAGTACTGACAGTATGATGGAGGTAGACAGAGTACTGACAGTATGATGGAGGTAGAGTACTGACAGTATGATGGAGGTAGACAGAGTACTGACAGTATGATGGAGGTAGACAGAGTACTGACAGTATGATGGGAGGTAGAGTACTGACAGTATGATGGAGTAGAGTACTGACAGTATGATGGAGTAGACAGAGTACTGACAGTATGATGGAAGTGAGACAGAGTACTGACAGTATGATGGAGGTAGACAGAGTACTGACAGTATGATGGAGGTAGACAGAAGTACTGACAGTATGATGGAGTAGACAGAGTACTGACAGTATGATGGAAGTAGACAGAGTACTGACAGTATGATGAGAGTGAGACAAAGTACTGACAGTATGATAGAGGTAGACAGAGTACTGACAGTATGATGGAGATGAACAGAGTACTGACAGTATGATGGAGGTAGACAGAGTACTGACAGTATGATGGAGAGTAGACAGAGTACTGACAGTATGATGGAGGTAGACAAGTACTGACAGTATGATGAAGTAGACAAGTACTGACAGTATGATGAAGTAGACAGAGTACTGACAGTATGATGGAGGTAGACAGAGTACTGACAGTATGATGGAGGTAGACAGAGTACTGACAGTATGATGGAGGTAGACAGAGTACTGACAGTATGATGGAGGTAGACAGAGTACTGACAGTATGATGGAGGTAGACAGAGTACTGACAGTATGATGGAGGTAGACAAGTACTGACAGTATGATGGAAGTGAGACAAGTACTGACAGTATGATAGGAGTAGACAAATACTGACAGTATGATGAAATAGACAAAGTACTGACAATATGATAGAAGTAGACAGAAATACTGACAGTATGATAGAGAGTAGACAAAGTACTAACAATATGATGAAGTAAACAAGTACTGACAGTATGATGAAGTAGACAAATACTGACAGTATGATGAGTAGACAAGTACTGACAGTATGATAGAGTGAGACAAGTACTGACAGTATGATAAGAGTAGACAAAGTACTGACAGTATGATAGAAGTAGACAGAAATACTGACAGTATGATAGGTAGACAAGTACTGACAGTATGATGAAGTAGACAAGTACTGACAGTATGATGGAAGTAGACAAAGTACTGACAGTATGATAAGTGAGACAGAGTACTGACAGTATGATGAAAGTAG
This sequence comes from Oncorhynchus nerka, assembly GCF_034236695.1. NCBI lineage: Eukaryota > Metazoa > Chordata > Actinopteri > Salmoniformes > Salmonidae > Oncorhynchus > Oncorhynchus nerka. The sequence goes on along the minus strand of NW_027034662.1, from coordinate 5,878 downwards.
ACAAGTACTGACAGTATGATGAGAGTAGACAAGTACTGACAGTATGATAGAAGTAGACAAGTACTGACAGTATGATGGAAGTAGACAGAGTACTGACAGTATGATGAAGTAGACAAATACTGACAGTATGATGGAGAAGTAGACAAGTACTGACAGTATGATGAAGTGGACAGAGTACTGACAGTATGATGGAGGTAGACAGAGTACTGACAGTATGATGGAGGTAGACAAATACTGACAGTATGATGGAGGTAGACAGAGTACTGACAGTATGATAGGAGGTAGACAGAGTACTGACAGTATGATGGAGGTAGACAGAGTACTGACAGTATGATGGAGAGTAGGCAAGAGTACTGACAGTATGATGGAGGTAGACAGAGTACTGACAGTATGATGGAGGTAGACAAGTACTGACAGTATGATGAAGTAGACAAGTACTGACAGTATGATGAAGTAGGCAAATACTGACAGTATGATGGAAGTAGACAAGTACTGACAGTATGATAAGAAGTAGACAAGTACTGACAGTATGATGGAAGTGAGACAAGTACTGACAGTATGATGGAAGTAGACAGAGTACTGACAGTATGATAGAGAGTAGACAGAGTACTGACAGTATGATGAAGTAGACAGAGTACTGACAGTATGATGAAGTAGAACAGAGTACTGACAGTATGATGAAGTGAGCAAGTACTGACAGTATGATGGAGGTAGACAGAGTACTGACAGTATGATGGAAGTAGACAGAAGTACTGACAGTATGATGAAGTAGACAGAAGTACTGACAGTATGATGGAAGTAGACAAAGTACTGACAGTATGATGAAGTGACAAGTACTGACAGTATGATAAGAGAAGTAGACAAGTACTGACAGTATGATAGGAGGTAGACAAGTACTGACAGTATGATGGAGGTAAGGAGCAAGTACTGACAGTATGATGGAGTAGACAAGTACTGACAGTATGATGGAGAGTAGAGTACTGACAGTATGATGAAGTGAGCAAGTACTGACAGTATGATGAAGTAGACATACTGACAGTATGATAGAGTAGACAAGTGCAACAGTATGATGAAGTAAGACAAATACTGACAGTATGATAAGTAAGCAGAAATACTGACAGTATGATAGGATGAGCAAATACTGACAATATGATAAGAAGTAAACAAAGTACTAACAATATGATGAAATGAAAAACAAATACTGACAATATGATAGAGAAGTAAATGCAACACAGTATGATAGAAGTAGACAAATACTGACAGTATGATAGAGGTAGACAAATACTAACAGTATGATAGAGTAGAAATGAGCAAATACAACAGTATGATAGAAGTAGACAGAGTACTGACAGTATGATAGAGGTAGGCAAGTACTGACAGTATGATAGAGGTAGAGTACTGACAGTATGATAGAGGTAGACAGAGTGCTGACAGTATGATGGAGGTAGACAAAGTACTGACAAGTATGATGGAAGGTAGACAAGTACTGACAGTATGATAGGAGAAGTAGACAGAGTACTGACAGTATGATAGGGTAGACATGACAACAATATGATGAGGTAGACAAAGTACTGACAGTATGATGGAGTGAGCAGAGTACTGACAGTATGATGGAAGGAAATAGAGTACTGACAGTATGATGGAGGTAGACAGAGTACTGACAGTATGATGGAGGTAGGCAGAGTACTGACAGTATGATGGAGGTAGACAGAGTACTAACAGTATGATGAAGTAGACAAGTACTGACAATATGATGGAAGTAGAGCAAATACTAACATATATAGATGAAGTAGGCAAATGCAACAAAGTATGATAGAAATGAACAAATGTCAACAATATAATAAAGTAGACAAATACGACAATATGATAAGTAAACAAATACATAGCAAGTACAACAATGCCGCAATCAAGAAACTGCAGAGACCCCCAACAATGTAATGGAAATGACAAGCTGCAACAGTATAAATGGAAGTAGAAATACAACAATATAGTAAGTAAAACAGAAATACAACAATATAAATAAGTAAATACTAACAATATGATAGAGGAAATAAAACAAATACTAACAATATAATGAAAGGTAGACAAATACTAACAATATAATGAAATGAAACAAATACTAATAGTAAATGAAAACAAACAAATAATAACAATATAAATAAATAATACTGATAATGCCATGATGGAGTGAACAAGTACTGCAGTATGATGAGGTAGACAGAGTACTGCAGTATGATGAGTAGACAAGTATTGACAGTATGATGAAGTGGGCAGAGTACTGACAGTATGATGAAGTAGACAAGTAATGACAATATGATAAGTGAGCAAGTACTGACAGTATAATGGATGAGCAAGTATTGACAGTATGATAGAGGTAGGCAAGTAATGACAGTATGATGAAGTAGACAGAAGTACTGACAGTATGATGAAGTGAACAAAGTACTGACAGTATGATAGAGTAGACAAATGCAACAGTATGATAGAAGTAGACAAATACTAACAATATGATGGAAATAGAAATACTGACAGTATGATAGAAGATGAGCAAGTGCAACAATATGATAAGAAGTAGACAAATACTGACAGTATGATAGAGGTAAGCAGAAATACTGACAGTATGATGAGAGGTAGACAGAAGTACTGACAGTATGATGGAGAGTAGACAAATACTGACAGTATGATAGAAGTAGACAGAGTACTGACAGTATGATAGAGATAGACAAGTACTGACAGTATGATGGAAATGAAGCAAGTACTGGCAGTATGATAGAAGTAGACAAGTACTGACAGTATGATAGAGGTAGACAGATACTGACAGTATGATAGAAGTAGACAAGTACTGACAGTATGATAGAGAGTAGACAAAGTACTGACAGTATGATAGAAGTAGACAAATACGACAACCTATTAAATGAAACAAATACAACAAATATATAAGTAAATACTAACAATATGATACTGCAATATAACAATATAAATAGAAGTAAGCAAATACAACAATATAACAATATAATGAAATGAAACAATACCCCAACAATATAATAGAAATAGGCAAATACCAACAATATAATGAAGCCAAACAGACAAATATAATAAGAAGCAAACAGAAATACTACAATATAAATAGAGAAATGGCAAATACAACAATATGATAAAAGTAGAAATACTAACAATATGATTAAATGAGCAAATACTACTGTATGATAAGTAAACAGAAATACTGACAGTATGATAAGTATTAGAAATACAACAGTATGATGAAGTAGGCAAGTAGCCGGCAGTATGATAGAGTAAACAAGTACTGCAGTATGATAGAGTAGGCAAGTACTGACAGTATGATGAAGTAAATATTAAAACATATGAGAAGTAGGCAAAATGCAACAGTATGATAGAAGTAGACAAGTACTGACAGTATGATAGAGAGTAGACAAGTACTGACAGTATGATGAGAAGTAGACAGAATACTGACAGTATGATGAGAGTGAGACAAAGTACTGACAGTATGATGGAGGTAGACAGAGTACTGACAGTATGATGGAGGTAGACAGAGTACTGACAGTATGATGGAGGTAGACAGAAGTACTGACAGTATGATGGAAGTAGACAGAGTACTGACAGTATGATGGAAGTAGACAGAGTACTGACAGTATGATGGAGGTAGACAGAGTACTGACAGTATGATGGAGAGTAGACAGAGTACTGACAGTATGATGAGGTAGACAAGTACTGACAGTATGATGGAAGTAGACAAAGTACTGACAGTATGATGAGAGTAGACAGAGTACTGACAGTATGATAAGTGAGACAAATACAACAGTATGATAGAAAGTGACAAAGTACTGACAGTATGATGGAAAGTAGACAAGTACTGACAGTATGATAGAGTAGACAGAAGTACTGACAGTATGATAGAAGTAGACAAGTACTGACAGTATGATGGAGAGTAGACAAGTACTGACAGTATGATGGAGAGTAGAGCAAATGCATGACAGTATGATGAAGTAGAACAGAGTACTGACAGTATGATGGAAGGTAGACAGTATGTATGACTAGACAGTATGATGGAGGTAGACAGAGTACTGACAGTATGATGGAGGTAGACAGAGTACTGACAGTATGATGGAGGTAGACAGAGTACTGACAGTATGATGGAGGTAGACAGAGTACTGACAGTATGATAGGAGGTAGACAGAGTACTGACAGTATGATGGAGGTAGACAAGTACTGACAGTATGATGAGGTAGACAGAGTACTGACAGTATGATGGAAGTAGACAAGTACTGACAGTATGATGGAGGTAGACAGAGTACTGACAGTATGATGGAGTAGACAGAGTACTGACAGTATGATGGAGGTAGACAGAGTACTGACAGTATGATGGAGAGTAGACAGAGTACTGACAGTATGATGGAGGTAGACAGAGTACTGACAGTATGATGGAGGTAGACAGAGTACTGACAGTATGATGGAGGTAGACAGAGTACTGACAGTATGATGGAAGTAGACAGAGTACTGACAGTATGATGGAGGTAGACAGAGTACTGACAGTATGATGAAGGTAGACAGAGTACTGACAGTATGATGGAGGTAGACAAGTACTGACAGTATGATGGAGGTAGACAAGTACTGACAGTATGATGGAGTGAGACAGAAGTACTGACAGTATGATGGAGAGTAGACAGAGTACTGACAGTATGATGGAGGTAGACAAAGTACTGACAGTATGATGGAAGTAGACAAGTACTGACAGTATGATGGAAGTAGACAAGTACTGACAGTATGATAGAGTAGACAGAAGTACTGACAATATGATAGAGAGTAGACAGAGTACTGACAGTATGATAGAGTAGACAAAGTACTGACAGTATGATAGAGTAGAGTACTGACAGTATGATGAGGTAGACAAGTATGACTAGATGATAGACAAGTACTGACAGTATGATGGAAGTAGACAGAGTACTGACAGTATGATGGAAGTGAGACAAAGTACTGACAGTATGATGGAGAGTAGACAGAATACTGACAATATGATAGAGAAGTAGACAAGATACTGACAGTATGATAGAAGTGAGACAGAAGTACTGACAGTATGATGGAGGTAGACAGAGTACTGACAGTATGATGGAGGTAGACAGAGTACTGACAGTATGATGGAGGTAGACAGAGTACTGACAGTATGATGGAGGTAGACAGAGTACTGACAGTATGATGGAGGTAGACAGAGTACTGACAGTATGATGGAGGTAGACAGAGTACTGACAGTATGATGGAGGTAGACAAGTACTGACAGTATGATAGAGTAGACAAGTACTGACAGTATGATGGAAAGTGAGACAGAGTACTGACAGTATGATGGAGTGTAGACAGAGTACTGACAGTATGATGAGAGGTATGACAAGTATTGACAGTATGATAGGAGGTAGAGCAAGTACTGACAGTATGATAGAGGTAGACAGAGTATTGACAGTATGATAGAGGTAGAGCAGAGTACTGACAGTATGATGAAGAGTAGACAAAGTACTGACAGTATGATGGAGTAGACAAGTACTGCAGTATGATAGAGTAGCATAGTACAGCAGTATGATGGAGGGTAGACAGAGTACTGACAGTATGATGGAGGTAGACAGAAGTACTGACAGTATGATGGAGGTAGACAAATACTGACAGTATGATGGAGAAGAGTACTGACATAGATGGAGGTAGCAGTATTGACAGTATGATGGAGGTAGACAGAGTACTGACAGTATGATGGAGGTAGACAGAGTACTGACAGTATGATGGAGGTAGACAGAGTACTGACAGTATGATGGAGGTAGACAGAGTATTGACAGTATGATGGAGGTAGACAGAGTACTGACAGTATGATGGAAGGTAGACA
>NW_027034661.1:0-8498 GCF_034236695.1 Oncorhynchus nerka | reverse complement strand
CTATAGATAACAGAGAACAGGAGAAGTGTGCTCCCTATAGATAACAGAGAGAGCAGGAGAAGTGTGCTCCCTATAGATAACAGAGAGAACAGGAGAAGTGTGGTCCCTATAGATAACAGAGGAGAACAGGAGAAGTGTGCTCCCTTATAGATGAATAGAGAGAGCAGGAGAAGTGTCTCTATGGATAACAGAGAGAGAACAGGAGAAGTGTGTCTATGGATAACAGAGAGAACAGGAGAAGTGGTGGTCCTATAGATACTAGAGAGAGAACAGGAGAAGTGTGTCTATGGATAACAGAGAGAGAACAGGGAGAAGGGTGGCTCCTATGGATAACAGAGAGAGAACAGGAGAAGTGTGTCTTATAGATAACAGAGAGAGCAGGAGAAGTGTGCTCCTATAGATAACAGAGAGAACAGAGACGGTGCTCCTATAGATAAATAGAGAGAGCAGGAGAAGGCTCCCTAGCAGATAACAGAGAGAACAGGAGAAGGTGGCTCCTATAGATAATAGAGAGAACAGGAGAAGTGGTGTCTCTATGGATAACAGAGAGAGAACAGGAGAAGTGTGGTCCCTATAGATAACAGAGAGAACAGGAGAAGTGTGCTCTATGGATAACAGAGAGAGCAGGAGAAGTGCTCCTATAGATAACAGAGAGAGAAGGAGAAGTGTGCTCCTATAGATAACAGAGAGAGAACAGGAGAAGTATAACAGAGAGCAGGAGAAGTGTGTCCTATGGATATGGATAACAGAACAGAGAGATGGATAACAGAGAGAGAAGTGTGCTCCCTATGGATAACAGAGAGAGAGGAGAAGTGTGGGAGAAGTGTGCTCCCTGGATAGATAACAGAGAGAGAACAGGAGAAGTGTGCTCCCTATGGATAACAGAGAGAGAACAGGAGAAGTGTGGTCCTATGGATAACAGAGAGAGAACAGAGAAGTGTGTGCCTATGGATAACAGAGAGAGAACAGGAGAAGTGTGGTCCCTATAGATAACAGAGAGAACAGGGAGAAACAGTGTGGTCCTATGATAACAGAGGAGAAGTGTGCTCCTAGATAACAGAGAGAACAGGAGAAGTGTGGTCCTATAGATAACAGAGAGAGAACAGGAGAAGTGTGCTCCTATGGATATGGATAACAGAGAGAGAAGATGGAACAGAGAGAGAACAGGAGAAGTGTGTCCTATGGATAACAGAGAGAGAACAGGAGAAGTGTGCTCCTATGGATAAACACAGAGAGAGAGCAGGAGAAGTGTGCTCCTATGGATAACAGAGAGAGAACAGGAGAAGTGTGCTCCTATGGATAACAGAGAGAGAACAGGAGAAGTGTGGATAACAGAGAGCAGGAGAAGGAAGTCTCTATGGATAACAGAGAGAGAACAGGAGAAGCAGGGGTCCTATGGATAACAGAGAGAACAGGAGAAGGGAGAAGTGTGGTCAGAGAGAACAGGAGAAGTGTGGGATCCAGGAGAAGTGTGTCCCTATAGATAACAGAGAGAGAACAGGAGAAGTGTGCTCCCTATGGATAACAGAGAGAGAACAGGAGAAGTGTGCTCCTATGGATAACAGAGAGAGACAGGAGAAGTGTGCTCCTATAGATAACAGAGAGAACAGGAGAATGTGGTCCCTATAGATACCAGAGAGAACAGAGAAGTGTGTCCCCAGGATAGATAACAGAGAGAGAACAGGAGAAGTGTGCTCCCTATGGATAACAGAGAGAGAACAGGAGAAGTGTGGCCCCTATGGATAACAGAGAGAGAACAGGAGAAGTGTGCTCCTATGGATAACAGAGAGAGAGAAGTGTGCAGGAGAGAGAACAGGAGGGCGGTGTGCTCCTAATAACAGAGAGAACAGGAGAAGTGTGGTCCCTATAGATAACAGAGAGAACAGAGAAGTGTGCTCCCTATGGATAACAGAGAGAGAACAGGAGAAGTGTGCTCCCTATGGATAACAGAGAGAGGACAGGAGAAGTGTGGTCCCTATGGATAACAGAGAGAGAGCAGGAGAAGTGTGCTCCTATGGATAACAGAGAGAGAACAGGAGAAGTGTGCTCCCTATGGATAACAGAGAGAGAAGGAGAAGTGGTCAGGAGAGAGAATAAGAAGTGTGTCATAGATAACAGAGAGCAGGAGAAGTGTGCTCCCTATGGATAACAGAGAGAGAACAGGAGAAGTGTGGTCCCTATAGATAACAGAGAGAGAACAGGAGAAGTGTGCTCCTATGGATAACAGAGAGAGAACAGGAGAAGTGTGCTCCCTATGGATAACAGAGAGAACAGGAGAAGTGTGCTCCCTATGGATAACAGAGAGAACAGGAGAAGTGTGCTCCTATGGATAACAGAGAGAGGAGAGTGAGATAACAGAGAGAACAGGAGAAGTGTGCTCCTATAGATGGATAACAGAGAGAGAAGGAGAAGTGTGCTCCTATAGATAACAGAGAGAGAAGGAGAAGTGTGCTCCCTATAGATAACAGAGAGATAACAGAGAGATAGATAACATGAATAGATAACAGAGAGAGAACAGGAGAAGTGTGCTCCCTGGATGGATAACAGAGAGAGAACAGGAGAAGTGTGCTCCCAGGATGGATAACAGAGAGAAACAGGAGAAGTGTGGTCCCTATGGATAACAGAGAGAACAGGAGAAGTGTGTCTTATGGATAACAGAGAGAGCTGAGAAGTGTGCCTATGGATAACAGAGAGAGAACAGGAGAAGTGTGGCATGGATAACAGAAGAACAGGAGAAGTGTGGTCCCTATAGATAACAGAGAGAACAGGAGAAGTGTGTCCCTATAGATAACAGAGAGAGAACAGGAGAAGTGTGCTCCCTATGGATAACAGAGAGAACAGGAGAAGTGTGGATAACAGAGAGAACAGGAGGCGGTCCCTATGGATAACAGAGAGAGAGCAGGAGAAGTGTGCTCCTGGATGGATAACAGAGAGAGAAACAGGGAAGAGAAGTGTGCTCCCTATGAGAGAGAAGAGAACAGGAGAAGTGTGCTCCCTATGGATAACAGGATAGAGAGAACAGGAGAAGTGTGCTCCCTATGGATAACAGAGAGAACAGGAGAAGTGTGCTCCTATGGATAACAGAGAGAGAACAGGAGAAGTGTGCTCCCTATAGATAACAGAGAGAGAGGAGAAGTGTGCTCCTATAGATAACAGAGAGAGCAGAGAAGTGTGCCCCTATGGATAACAGAGAGAGAACAGGAGAAGTGTGCTCCCTATGGATAACAGAGAGAACAGGAGAAGTGTGTGTGCCCTTATGGATAACAGAGAGAGAAAGTGTGCAGGAGAAGAGCAGGAGAAGTGTGCTCCTATGGATAACAGAGAGAACAGAGAGATGTGTCCCTACAGGAGAGAGAACAGGAGAAGTGTGCTCCTATGGATAACAGAGAGAGAAGGAGAAGTGTGCTCCTATGGATAACAGAGAGAGAACAGGAGAAGTGTGCTCCTATGGATAACAGAGAGAGAAGGAGAAGTGTGCTCCTATGGATAACAGAGAGAGAACAGGAGAAGTGTGAGAGAACAGGAGAAGTCCCTATGGATAACAGAGAGAGAACAGGAGAAGTGTGGTCCCTATAGATAACAGAGAGAGAAGGAGAAGTGGATGAGAGAACAGGAGAAGTCCTATAGATAACAGAGAGAGAACAGGAGAAGTGTGCTCTATGGATAACAGAGAGAACAGAACAGGAGAGAGCAGGAGAAGTGTGCCCCTATGGATAACAGAGAGAGAACAGGAGAAGTGTGGTCCCTATAGATAACAGAGAGAACAGGAGAAGTGTGCTCCTAGGATAACAGAGAGAGAACAGGAGAAGTGTGCTCCTATAGATAACAGAGAGAACAGGAGAAGTGTGATAATGAGAGAGAACAGGAGAAGAACAGGAGAAGTGTGCTCCCTATAGATAACAGAGAGAGAACAGGAGAAGTGTGCTCCCTATGGATAACAGAGAGAGAACAGGAGAAGTGTGCTCCCTATGGATAACAGAGAGAACAGGAGAAGTGTGGTCCTATATAGATAACAGAGAGAGAAGGAGAAGTGTGTGCTCCTATAGATAACAGAGAGAGAACAGAGAAGTGTGCAGATAACAGAGAGAACAGGAGAAGTGTGCTCCCTATGGATAACAGAGAGAGAACAGGAGAAGTGTGCCCCTATAGATAACAGAGAGAGCAGGAGAAGTGTGCCCTATGGATAACAGAGAGAACAGGAGAAGTGTGCTCCTATGGATAACAGAGAGAACAGGAGAAGTGTGCTCCCTATAGATAACAGAGAGAGAGAACAGGAGAAGTGTGTTCTATAGATAACAGAGAGAACAGGAGAAGTGTGCAGGAGAAGTCCCTATGGATAACAGAGAGAGAAGGAGAAGTGTGCTCCTATGGATAACAGAGAGAGAACAGGAGAAGTGTGTCTCTATGGATAACAGAGAGAGAGAACAGGAGAAGTGTGGTCCTCCAGGAGAAGTAAAAGGCTATGGATAACAGAGAGAGCAGGAGAAGTGTGCTCCCTATGGATAACAGAGAGAGAGAACAGGAGAAGTGTGTCTCTCCTATAGATAACAGAGAGAGAGACAGGAGAAGTGTGCTCCTATAGATAACAGAGAGAGAGAAGTGTGCATGGATAACAGAGAGAGAACAGGAGAAGTGTGCTCCTATGGATAACAGAGAGAGAACAGGAGAAGTGTGCCCCTATGGATAACAGAGAGAGAACAGGAGAAGTGTGTGCTCCCTATAGATAACAGAGAGAGAACAGGAGAAGTGTGTTCTCTATAGATAACAGAGAGAGAACAGGAGAAGTGTGATCCCTATGGATAACAGAGAGAACAGGAGAAGTGTGCCCTTATGGATAACAGAGAGAACAGGGAGAAGTGTGTCCCTATGGATAACAGAGAGAGAGCAGGAGAAGTGTGGTCCCTATGGATAACAGAGAGAGAACAGGAGAAGTGTGCTCCCTATGGATACAGAGAGAGAGCAGGAGAAGTGTGTTCCTATGGATAACAGAGAGAACAGGAGAAGTGTGTCTCTTATGGATAACAGAGAGAGAACAGGAGAAGTGTGGTCCTATAGATAACAGAGAGAAAACAGGAGAAGTGTGTTAACCCTATAGATAACAGAGAGAGAACAGGAGAAGTGTGCTCCCTATAGATAACAGAGAGAGAACAGGAGAAGTGTGCTCCCTATGGATAACAGAGAGAGAACAGAGAGAACAGGAGAAGTGTGCTCCCTATGGATAACAGAGAGAGAACAGGGATAACAGAGAAGTGTGTCTCCTATGGATAACAGAGAATGAACAGGAGAAGTGTGCTCCCTATGGATAACAGAGAGAACAGGAGAAGGTGTCTCTATGGATAACAGAGAGAACAGGAGAAGTGTGGTCCCTATAGATAACAGAGAGAACAGGAGAAGTGTGTCCCTATAGATAACAGAGAGAGCAGGAGAAGTGTGCTCCTATGATAACAGAGAGAGAGGAGAAGTGTGCTCCCTATGGATAACAGAGAGAAACAGGAGAAGTGTGCTCCCTATGGATAACAGAGAGAACAGGAGAAGTGTGCTCCCTATGGATAACAGAGAGAGAACAGGGAGAAGTGTGCTCCTATGGATAACAGAGAGAGAACAGGAGAAGTGATGCTCCCTATGGATAACAGAGAGAGAACAGGAGAAGTGGATAACAGAGAGAACAGGAGAAGTCCTATGGATAACAGAGAGAGAGCAGGAGAAGTGTGCTCCTATGGATAACAGAGAGAGAACAGGAGAAGTGTGCTCCTATGGATAACAGAGAGAACAGGAGAAGTGTGGTCCTATAGATAACAGAGAGAGCAGGAGAAGTGTGCTCCTATAGATAACAGAGAGAGAACAGGAAGTGTGTCCCTATGGATAACAGAGAGAGAACAGGAGAAGTGTGCTCCTATGGATAACAGAGAGAGAACAGGAGAAGTGTGCTCTATGGATAACAGAGAGAACAGGAGAAGTGTGCTCCCTATGGATAACAGAGAGAGAAGGAGAAGTGTGCTCCTATGGATAACACAGAGAGAGGAGAAGTGTGCTCCTATGGATAACAGAGAGAGAAGGAGAAGTGTGCTCCTATGGATAACAGAGAGAGAACAGGAGAAGTGTGCTCCCTATGGATAACAGAGAGAGAACAGGAGAAGTGTGCTCCCTATGGATAACAGAGAGAGAAGGAGAAGTGTGCTCCTATGGATAACAGAGAGAGCAGGAGAAGTGTGGATCCCTATGGATAACAGAGAGAGAACAGGAGAAGTGTGTGCTCCCTATAGATAACAGAGAGAGAAGGAGAAGTGTGCTCCCTATAGATAACAGAGAGAGAACAGGAGAAGTGTGTCCCTATAGATAACAGAGAGAGCAGGAGAAGTGTGCTCCTATGGATAACAGAGAGAGAACAGGAGAAGTGTGCTCCTATGGATAACAGAGAGAGAACAGGAGAAGTGTGGTCCCTATGGATAACAGAGAACAGGAGAAGTGTGCCCCTATGGATAACAGAGAGAACAGGAGAAGTGTGCTCCTATGGATAACAGAGAGAACAGGAGAAGTGTGCTCCTATGGAGAGAGAACAGGAGAAGTGTGGTCCCTATAGATAACAGAGAGAACAGGAGAAGTGTGGTCCCTATAGATAACAGAGAGAGACAGGAGAAGTGTGCTCCCTATGGATAACAGAGAGAGAACAGGAGAAGTGTGGTCCCTATGGATAACAGAGAGAACAGGAGAAGTGTGCTCCCTATGGATAACAGAGAGAACAGGAGAAGTGTGCTCCCTATAGATAACAGAGAGAGAACAGGAGAAGTGTGCTCCCTATGGATAACAGAGAGAGAGCAGGAGAAGTGTGCTCCCTATGGATAACAGAGAGAGAACAGGAGAAGTGTGCTCCCTATGGATAACAGAGAGAACAGGAGAAGTGTGCTCCTTATGGATAACAGAGAGAGAACAGGAGAAGTGTGCTCCCTATGGATAACAGAGAGAACAGGAGAAGTGTGGTCCCTTATGGATAACAGAGAGAGAACAGGAGAAGTGTGCTCCTATGGATAACAGAGAGAGAACAGGAGAAGTGTGCTCCCTATGGATAACAGAGAGAACAGGAGAAGTGTGCTCCTTATGGATAACAGAGAGAGAACAGGAGAAGTGTGCTCCCTATGGATAACAGAGAGAGAAGGAGAAGTGTGCTCCCTATGGATAACAGAGAGAACAGGAGAAGTGTGCTCCTTATGGATAACAGAGAGAGAACAGGAGAAGTGTGCTCCCTATGGATAACAGAGAGAGCACGAGAAGTGTGCTCCCTATAGATAACAGAGAGAACAGGAGAAGTGTGCCCCTATGGATAACAGAGAGAGAACAGGATAACAGAGAGAGAACAGGATAACAGAGAGCAGGAGAAGTGTGTCCCTATGGATAACAGAGAGAGCAGGAGAAGCAGTCCTAAGGGATAACAGAGGAGAGAAGGAGGCAGGCTATGGATAACAGAGAGAACAGGAGAAGTGTGGTCCCTATAGATAACAGAGAGAGAAGGATAACAGAAGTGTGTCTCCTATAGATAACAGAGAGAGAACAGAGAAGAGGAGAAGAAAGGAGAAGGAAGTTCCTATGGATAACAGAGAGAGAAGGAGAAGTGTGCTCCCTATAGATAACAGAGAGAGAACAGGAGAAGAGAGAACAGGAGAAGTGTGGTCCCTATAGATAACAGAGAGAGGAACAGGAGAAGTGTGCCCCTTATAGATAACAGAGAGAACAGGAGAAGTGTGCCTCCCTTATAGATAACAGAGAGAGAACAGAGAAGTGTCTTATGGATAACAGAGAGAGAACAGGAGAAGTGTGCTCCCTATAGATAACAGAGAGAGAACAGGAGAAGTGTGCTCCTATAGATAACAGAGAGAGAACAGGAGAAGTGTGCTCCTATGGATAACAGAGAGAGAACAGGAGAAGTGTGATCCTTTATGGATAACAGAGAGAACAGGAGAAGTGTGCTCCTATGGATAACAGAGAGAGAACAGGAGAAGAACAGGAGAAGTGTCCCTATGGATAACAGAGAGAACAGGAGAAGTGTGTCCCTATAGATAACAGAGAGAGAGCAGCAGGGAGAAGTGTGTCCCTATGGATAACAGAGAGAGAGCAGAGAGAGATAACAGGAGAAGTGTGCTCCTATGGATAACAGAGAGAACAGGAGAAGTGTGCTCCCTATGGATAACAGAGAGAACAGGAGAAGAACAGGAGAACCCTATGGATAACAGAGAGAACAGGAGAAGTGTGCTCCTTATGGATAACAGAGAGAGAACAGGAGAAGTGTGCTCCTATAGATAACAGAGAGAGAACAGGAGAAGTGTGTTCTTATGGATAACAGAGAGAACAGGAGAAGTGTGGGCTCCTATGGATAACAGAGAGAGAAGGAGGCGGTGCTCCTATGATGAGAAGTGTGCCCCTATGGATAACAGAGAGAGAACAGGAGAAGTGTGCTCCCTATAGATAACAGAGAGAGCAGGAGAAGTGTGCTCCTATAGATAACA
>NW_027034660.1:2500-8496 GCF_034236695.1 Oncorhynchus nerka | reverse complement strand
TTTAACTTCCTCATCCCTATACTATTATTTATTTGATTTATTTCGCTCCTCCTTTGCACCCCAGTTTCTCTACTTGCACACTCATCTTCTGCACATCTATCAGTCCAGTGTTAAATTGCTAAATTGTAATTATTTCGCCACTATGGCCTATTTATTGCCCTACCTCCTTATCCGACCTCATTTGCACACACTGTATCTAGACTTTTTCTACTGTATTATTGGCTGTATGTTTGTTTATTCCATGTGTAACTCTGTGTTGTTGTCTGTGTCGCACTGCTTTGCTTTATCTTGGCCAGGTCGCAGTTGTAAATGAGAACTTGTTCTCAACTAGCCTACCTGGTTAAATAAAGGTGAAATATATATATATTTTTAAATCAGCCATCAGGCCTATTTATTCCAGTGCGTGGGGTCATCAGGGCTTGAAAGCTCCCAATGCTGCTCCACTCAGCCAAGACAGACACCATCAAAAGCACAGTCTTTCACCTCCCCCATCTGACATACAAACACACTGTGGGATGTGAGAGTAGGTCAGGAAAAGTTAGCCCAGTGTAATGTCTTCACCTGTTTCAAAAATGTAAGCATATTTTTTTAAATAAAAAAATGTAAACTACAGTGAATCTGCAAGTTAAGTTTTATTTGTGTGGGTTTACTCTGATAGTACACACGCCAGCAATGCTTTAAGGACAGATAGACTATGGTAACAGTGTGCATAAGCATTGACTGTAGGCCTGAGAAGCCTGGGCCTCTAGTAGGAGCCTGAGCTGACTGTGTGCTCCCAGCTTCCCTGCTGTCCTTATTCCTCCCTGCCCTGCCAGCCCTGACAACAGCTAGTGCAGGAGACGACGAGCACATTGAGGAACCCTGCCATTTGTCAGTTAAGATTGGTGTACCTTTGTCCCCAGTCAATGACTGTCAGTAGCTCTACAAGTTAATATTTGCTTCCGTCTGCTCATAAAAATTTGCATGGCATTAAAAACCTGACCTAAATGCATTTTTAACACCCCAGTAATTAGCAGAGCATTTCATAGTGGGAGGAGAGAGATAACAGGCTGCTGATTCCTCCTGTCAGCTGTGACCTGGCTGGGCTGGGAGAGAAAGAAGAGAGGGAGAACAGGGTGGGAGGCAGGGATGAAAGAGGGGAATAAACAGGGCTGGTGTACTGCCTCTTTAATCTAGTACATTAACTCTGCACTACACCACGCAAGGAGGAGCCGGCATGAAGGAAATGGCCCTCCCAACACAAGGGGAGTGTCAATGAGGGGGCAATAAGGAAAAGCAATGAGTAAACAAGCTGGGAAAGTCCAGACCAGGCCTGGCGTGTTAGTAAAACTCCCTGCCTCTCCTCTCCTCAACCAGAGTTGGCACTGACACAATAGCCCCAGTGAAATTAGCCACCCAATTGGTTGTTTTAGCATTTGCATATAAATGCCCTCACAGGCTAGTGCTAAACACACTGACACAAGCTGTGCCCAAAACAGACGTTCGCCATACCTCTTCCCCTCTAGGGGTCCCAGGGCCCTCTTGTGACAGGAGTAGTACCCCCTCCCTGCGCCTCGTGCCGTGCAGGCTGGTACTCATGGCATGGCATAAGTGAATGGGGGCGGTGCGGTAAAGGTAGCCGGGTACTTCACATGGTTCCTGTTTCTAGTGAGGTTGTGAAACAGTGCAGCCAGGCTTCCTGTTGAAGGCCCACAGCCAGTCGTCATGACAAAGTACACTTTCTGACATAGCCACATTACTGGGGGATAAACAGGGGGTGCAGGTGGTGTGCACACACATACACACGCACCACACACACACACACACACACACACACACACACACACACACAAGCATACACACACTCCCTCTACAGCACACACACATGCACCGGATTGTCCTAAGGAAACCAGAGGTCTGCGGAGTGTGAAAGTGTGTTCTCTGCTGATCAGGGTCAAAACACACAGGCTTGTTTAATGTGACCTGACTTACACAGAGAAGGAGAGGAGAGAGATAGGGGGATTTGGCAGAGCAGACCAAGCTCGAGATTAGACTAGTCAGTCAGACCACTTTTACACGGTGCTTCACATTGAAAGAGGGAGATACCAGATACGGTGCTTTGGCCGTGTCCATAAATCTGGAGTTTCTATACATAATGTTGGAACAATGTCTTTGTATGAGGCTCTTTTGTTCACCATTTACATCATTTTCTGTCCACACTGTTATTATGACAATGGTGATTCATAAAAAAATCTAAAGAACGGAAGGAAGTGATGAGACTGGTGTCTGTGCCTCCCCCATCCTCGCCAATATAAACAAAGCCTGTCACCTAAACTGGCCCTGCTGCTGAGAAGAGGACAAGAGCCCAGAGCCTCTCCCCAGGCTTGCTAATAAATAGTCTGCTCTGGCACCCAGAATAGAAGAGAGAACCACCGCACAGAGGGGACACTTCCTGTTTCATCCCCAGCCCTGAGCAACCCTCCACAAGCCTCTACAGCCCAGAGAGCAGGCCCCCAGGAGCCCTGCTGAGGCAGAGTAAGAAGAGAGCTGTGTTTAGCGCCAGAGGCCTGGTTCTCCCCTGCAACAATGCAGCCTGTTTCTCAGACTGGACAGGACCCAACATGAGGGGAACACCTGGCTTAAAAAGAGCACAGAGGATGAAATGAGGCCAAACCTAAACCTACCACTATGCTCTCTCACTCTGTCCTACACAGAACACCTCACCTGATCTGCAGAAACCACATTGAGCCTCAGTAGAGATGCTACACAAATTAGCAAGCCTAAGCTCTGTGGCAATATCTACATTTCCAGCAACAAAAGGCGATTAACAAACTACTCCAAAGGAAACCTGCTTAAACATTGCCCTGAAGTCGTTGACTACTGAGAGAGCCAGAGAGGAAGAGTGAGTGATAGTGTGTGTGTGGGCAGAGCGGTGGGCGGGGGGGGGGGGGGGGGGACTGGCACCTGACAACTAAATACTGAAAGATTTCAGGCTTTGAGCTCCCAGCCCAACACTCACCTCTGGCTGACCTGGTGAATGTGTCCAGGCTGTGTTCAGTTCCTCTGCTGCTTTACACAGCAACACTTCACTGCTATTTGTTAATGCCTGCATTCAACAAGAAGGCCCGTTTGTCCTGTCCGGTTTGAATAAAATGGGGGGAAAAAGCTGCCTTTTCTTACCCAAGTATGAAATGACAGAGAGATAAACTGATACTTAGTCAATCTACCACGGGAGGATTAACTCATCATTAGATGCAGTAGAACGTCAGAGGCGGTGTTTTGTTTTCACATGCCATCTACAAATAGGCCACAGTTCTCTGCTGCTGTACGCATCATTATGAATGCTATCACACAGCCGTATGAAGCTAGGATCTGATCAGCCTTATGAAGCTAGGATCTGATCAGCCTTATGAAGCTAGGATCGAGGATCTGATCAGCCTTATAAGACTAGGATCTGATGCCTTATGAAGCTAGGATCTGATCAGCCTTATGAAGCTAGGATCTGATCAGCCTTATGAAGCTAGGATCTGATCAGCCTTATGAAGCTAGGATCTGATCAGCCTTATGAAGCTAGGATCTGATCAGCCTTATGAAGCTAGGATCTGATCAGCCTTATGAAGCTAGGATCTGATCAGCCTATGAAGCTAGGATCTGATTAAAGTATGAAGCTAGGATCTGATCGTCCATATGAAGCTAGGATCTGATCAGCCTTATGAAGCTAGGATCTGATCTGAAGCTAGGATCTGATTAAAGTATGAAGCTAGGATCTGATCGTCCATATGAAGCTAGGATCTGATCAGCCTTATGAAGCTAGGATCTGATTGTCCGTATGAAGCTAGGATCTGATCGTCCGTATGAAGCTAGGATCTGATCAGCCATATGAAGCTAGGATCTGATCAGCCATATGAAGCTAGGATCTGATCAGCTGTATGAAGCTAGGATCTGATTAAAGTATGAAGCTAGGATCTGATCAGCCTTATGAAGCTAGGATCTGATTAAAGTATGAAGCTAGGATCTGATCAGCCTTATGAAGCTAGGATCTGATTAAAGTATGAAGCTAGAATCTGATCGTCCATATGAAGCTAGGATCTGATCAGCCATATGAAGCTAGAATCTGATCAGCTGTATGAAGCTAGGATCTGATCAGCTGTATGAAGCTAGGATCTGATCAGCCATATGAAGCTAGGATCTGATCAGCTGTATGAAGCTAGGATCTGATCAGCTGTATGAAGCTAGGATCTGATCAGCCATATGAAGCTAGGATCTGATCAGCCGTATGAAGCTAGGATCTGATCAGCTGTATGAAGCTAGGATCTGATCAGCCATATGAAGCTAGGATCTGATCAGCCATATGAAGCTAGGATCTGATCAGCCGTATGAAGCTAGGATCTGATCAGCCATATGAAGCTAGGATCAGCCGTTACAGAGCAGAAGCTGAAGGGAATTTAGCAGTGACCAGACGGGATCCGTGACGTCACAAAGCCAGGGTCACCAGTCTGTCACGGCCGTCTACCCTGGCGTCGGTCCCTGAGGCCTGCCTGGGCCCCCAGCCCCCCCTCTAGACCCCGCCCCAAACCCCCAGCACAGCACAGCCCCGTGCCTGGGTAAGTGAACCTCAAATGAAACCAAACAGTCATGGGAGTGAGGATGATGCGGGATGATGCCTGTCACCACTCGCCCAGACACCGGTCACAATACAGTGACCAGAGCGTGGCTAGCCCAAACACGGAAGGGGGTGGGGGAGAGGCAGAAAGCCTGCCATTAGCTTCACTGAGGGGTGTGTGTGTGTGTGTGTGTGTGTGTGTGTGTGTGTACACGTCTGCGTCTGCATGCGTCTCCTCCTCCTCAGGCCAAATACAAATACACACAGCTCCAGTATTAAGGTGCTACTGTGTAAGTCTGCATCTCTCTAATCAATTTATTATGAGGCTCTGAGGTCCTCGTGTTTGTTCATTTAACACAGGAAAAAATAAGCACGTAGCATTTGTTTTAGGTACAGTGTGTGTGGAGAGAGAGAGATAGAGAGAGAGAGAGAGAGAGAGAGAGACAGAGAGAGACAGAGAGAGAGAGAGAGAGAGAGAGAGAGAGAGACAGAGAGAGAGAGACATAGATGGAGAGAGACATAGATGGAGAGATGGAGAGAGAGAGGATGGAGAGAGAGATGGATGGAGCGGGGATGGTGGGGGAGGAGGCGAAGTGGACTGGGGAAGCATGCAGGACAGACGCCCTTCATCTGACAGTGGATGTGTAATAATGTGGCTTTGAGGAAGTGTTGATTTAATTGCAGCCCAGTGCAATGCTTAATACAGTCTGTAGGACACCTGGCATAAACAGGTTCCGCCCAGGAGAGAGGGGGAGGACGGGGCAATTACACCCCCAGCCAATCAGATGGCTCTCCTGACATCTCCTGTTTGACATCTAAATGCTCATTTGATGAGAGGAGACAGAGACAGACAGCGTATTTCTCCTTTTTCAATTATAATGTCTGCAAGAGGACAATGTGATATAAACAATCATCAATTCCAGCACCATACGTGGAAGCCTTAGCATAATGTAGGTCCCACCCTAAATAATGATATTACTGTGTGTCTCCTTATACCACTATCCCCATAGCTACTACCATTACTGACAAAACAACATCACATAAAATAACAAAACCCTGAAGAAAAACTGATCATGTTGCCTCATTGTGTATAAATATAGTATATCTCATCATAAATGAATAACAAGGTGGCAGAGAAAATGTATAATGCAACAACAGCATTATGAACAAGTCTATGTAAAAATGTCATTTGAAACTAAAATGGAATCATTTCCCTTCCTCTGTGGTTGTGTTAATAGAGACCTCTAAAAAGGCACCAAAATGGCTGCAGCACTCAGGACAGATCTGATGTCTGAACACACATTCAGAGAGGGGGGCAGACATTGGCCTTGACATTTTCACACACGCACGCACGCACACACACACACACACACACTACAGCACTAACCCAACACAGTAGCTAAATAGATAGCTA
>NW_027034659.1:0-8489 GCF_034236695.1 Oncorhynchus nerka | reverse complement strand
TGAGTTGAAAAAAAAAATCAAATCAAGAGTCGGCTTTCTATTCCGCAACAAAGCCTCCTTCACTCACGCTGCCAAGCTTTTACCCTAGTAAAACTGACTATCCTACCGATCCTCGACTTTGGCGATGTCATCTACAAAATTGCTTCCAACACTCTTCTCAGCAAACTGGATGCAGTTTATCACAGTGCCATCCGTTTTGTCACTAAAGCACCTTATACTACCCACCACTGCGACTTGTATGCTCTAGTCGGCTGGCCCTCGCTACATATTCGTCGCCAGACCCACTGGCTCCAGGACATCTACAAGGCCATGCTAGGCAAAGCTCCGCCTTATCTCAGCTCACTGGTCACGATGACAACACCCATCCGTAGCACGCGCTCCAGCAGGTGTATCTCATTGATCATCCCTAAAAGCCAACACCTCATTCGCCGCCTTCATTCCAGTACTTGCCTGTGACTGGAACGAATTGCAAAAATCACTGAAGTTGGAGACTTTATCTCCCTCACCAACTTCAAACATCAGCTATCTGAGCAGCTAACCGATCGCTGCAGCTGTACATAATCTATTGGTAAATAGTCCACCCATTTTCACCTACCTCATCCCCACAGTTTTTATTTATTTACTTTTCTGCTCTTTTGCACACCAATATCTCTACCTGTACATGATCATCTGATCATTTATCACTCCAGTGTTAATCTGCAATATTGTAATTATTCGCCTACCTCCTCATGCCTTTTGCACACATTGTATATAGACTCTCTTTTTTTCTACTGTGTTATTGACTTGTTAATTGTTTACTCCATGTGTAACTCTGTGTTGTCTGTTCACACTGCTATGCTTTATCTTGGCCAGGTCGCAGTTGCAAATGAGAACCTGTTCTCAACTAGCCTACCTGGTTAAATAAAGGTGAAATAAAAAAATTTAAAAATTTAAAAAATGGGACCACGCAGCCGTCATACTACTCAGGATGGAGATGCTTTCTGTCTCCTAGAGATGAACGTACTTTGGTGGTGTGAAAAGTGCAAATCAATCCCAGAACAACAGATGCTGGAGGGAACAGGTACAAAAGTATCTATCTCCACAGTAAAATAAGTCCTATATCGGCATAACCTGAAAGGCTACTCAGCAGGAAGAATCCACTGCTCCAAAACCGCCATAAAAAGCCAGACTACGGTTTGTAACTGCACATGGGGACAAAGATCGTACTTTTTGGAGAAATGTCCCCTGGTCTGATGAAAGAAAAATATAACTATTTGGCCATAATTACCATCGTTATGTTTGGAGGAAAAAGGGGGAGGCTTGCATCCCGAAGAACACCATCCCAACCGTGAAGCACGGGGGTGGCAGCATAATTTTGTTGGGGTGCTTTGCTGCAGGATGGACTGGTGCACTTCACATTTACATTACATTTACATTTAACTTGTTGCTCCTACCCTCTACTTTTTTGAACATTTTGTTAAAAATCGCGCAACATTTCAGCGCCCTGCTACTCATGCCAGGAATATAGTACGTTCATATGGTTAGAATGTGTGGATAGAAAACACTCGGACGTTTTTAAAACTGGTTAAATCACGACTGTGGCTATAACATAACGTGCGTTACATCGGAAAGCGCAGGAAAACCTGATCACAGAAAATGGAAATAAATATCCTTGCGCCACTTCCAGCATTTGTTCACAGTGAGCCGAATTAGATAAGACCGAGCATTCAACTCCCACAGCATCCCCATGTTGTCTAGAGTCTTGTGAATTGAATCATCTTTGATTCTTGGTTGAACCGAATCAGGGGAACCACTTACCTCCAGTCTCCGCCCAGATCATTTGGAAGAGCTCTCTCGTGAAATTTTTTCCAAGACGACAGCTAATGATTTTTACATCGCCTCCTGATGATTTTTATCGCTTATTAACGTTTACTAATACCTAAAGTAGCATTACAAACGTATTTCGAAGTGTTTTGTGAAAGTTTATCGTCTACTTTTGAATTTTAAAAATGACGTTACGTTGTGAAATCGCTGTTTTTTTCGTTTATCACACAGTCTACATATAACGATATCTTGGCTTTATATGGCCCATTTAATCGAAATAAAGACCCAATAGTGTTTATGGGACATCTAGGAGTGCCAACAAAGAAGATGGTGAAAGGTAATGACTGTTTTCTATTTTATTGTGCGGTTTGTGTAACGCCGAAATGCTAATTATTTTGTTTACGTCCCTGCTGTGCTTTTGTGTTGTAGTGTATTGGTGCATGCTATCAGATAATAGCTTCTCATGCTGTCGCCGAAAAGCATTTAAAAAATCTGACTCGTTGCCTGGATTCACAACGAGTGTAGCTTTAATTCGATACCCTGCATGTGTATTTTAATGAACGTTTGAGTTTTAACTAATACTATTAGCATTTAGCGTAGCACATTTACATTTCCAGAGCTCTAGTTGGGACGTAAGCGTCCCCGAGTAGAGGGAAGAGGTTAAGTCACAAAATAGATGGCTTCATGAGGGAGGGAAATTGTGGATATATTGAAGACATCAATCAGGAAGTTAAAGCTTGGTCGCAAATGGGTCTTCCAAATGGACAATGACCCCAAGCATACTTCTAAAGTTGTGGCAAAATGGCTTAACCTCTTAAGTCGACCCTCTACTTTTTTGAACATTCTGTTAAAAATCGCGCAACATTTCAGCGCCCTGCTACTCATGCCAGGAATATAGTATATGCATTTGCTTAGTCTGTGTGGATAGAAAACACTCAGACGTTTAAAAAACTGGTTAAATCACTGCTGTGGCTTTACCAGAACGGCATTTACATCGAAAAGCACAGGAAAAACTGATCACTGAAAATGGGAAAATATATCCATGCGCCACTTGAACACATTGATAAAGGTGAACCACAATTAATTGACTGAGGTTGCAGTACCTACAGCTTCCACACGGTGTCTAGAGTCTTGTCATTTCCCTTCTAGTTTTTTCTTGGTCAAACACATGCAGGACACGTATCTCCTCCGGTCTAGGACCGGATATTTTCATTGAGTTTCTAGCCGGACATTTTTCCAGACGGACAGCTAATGATCTTTACATCGCCTCCTGATGAATTTTATCGCTTATTAACGTTTACTAATACCTAAAGTTGCATTACAAACGTATTTCAAAGTGTTTTGTGAAAGTTATTATTCTGACATTTCACATTCTTTAAATAAAGTGGTATTCCTAATTGACCCAAGACAGGGAATCTTTACTAGTATTAACCTGTTAAGACTCTAGGGGCAGTATTTCATTTTTGGATAAAAAGACGTGCCCGTTTTAAGCGCAATATTTTGTCACGAAAAGATGCTCGAATATGCTCGGTATTGATAGTTTTGGAAAGAAGACAGTCTTACGTTTCCAGAAATGCAAAGATTTTCACTGTGAGTCCTTTAGAACAAATGCTTCGGGCAAAACCAAGATGTATGACCGACCAGGAAATGCACAGGATTTCTGAGGCTACGTTTTCCATGATCGCCTTATATGGCTGTGAATGCGACAGGAATGAACGGACTCTTTCTCTTGTTTCCCCAAGGTCTTTGCAGCATTGTGACGTATTTGTAGGGATATCATTGGAAGATTGACCATAAGGGACTACATTTACCAGGTGTCCCGCTTGGTGTCTGCGTGGCAATCGGTGCGCAAAGTCAGGTCCCGGTATTTTTCCATTCAAATCTCAGAACAAACCAGGATACAAGGACGGTGCTTTCAATGGAGAGAAATATGACAAACCACCTTCAGGATTGATTCAAACAACGTTTTCCATGTTTCAGTCGATATTATGGAGTTAATTCGGAAAAAAAGTTGACATGTAGGTGACTGAATTTTCGGTTAGTTTCTGTAGCCATATGCATAGTAACAAAAGGGAACGATGTGTCCTACACAAGAATCTTTCAGGAAAAAACTGGACATCTGCTATGTAACTGAGAGTCTCTCATTGAAACATCTGAAGTTCTTCAAAGGTAAATTATTTTATTTGATTCCTTGGCTGGTTTTTGTGAATATGTTGCGTGCTAAATGCTAACGCTAAATGCTAAGCTAGCTATCACCACTCTTACACAAATTAGTGATTTTCTGGTTCTAAAGCATATTTTGAAAATCTGAGACGACAGGATTGTTAAGAAAAGGATAAGCTTGAGAACAGGCATATTTATTTCATTTCACTAGCGATTTTTAGAAATCGCTAACGCCACCTATGCTAATGAGCTTGAGGCTGTAGTTACGCTACCGCATACGGGTTTGGTCGGACTATGAGGTTAAATGTAAATGTAACAAGGACATCAAGACACTAAGGACAATCACCCAAGATACAACCAAAGAATATGGCTGCCTAAATATGGTTCCCAATCAGAGACAACGATAACCACCTGCCTCTGATTGAGAACCACTCCAGACAGCCATAGACTTTCCTAGAACACCCTACTAAGCTACAATCCCACTAACATACACACCAAAACCCCAGACAAAACACACACCACAATACAAAAACTCCATGCCACACCCTGGCCTGACCCAATACATGAAGAAAAACACAAAATACGTGACAGAACCCCCTAAGGTGCGGACTCCCGAACGCACCTCAAAACAAATAGGAGGGTCCGGGTGTGCGTCTGTCCATGGTGGCGGTTCCGGCGCGGGACGTGAACCCCACTCAATAAATGTCTTAGTCCCCTCTCCTCGCGTCCCTGGACAGTCCACCCTCGCCGCCGACCATGGCCTAGTAGTCCTCACCCAGAACCCCACTGGACTGAGGAGCAGATCGGGACTGAAGGACAGTTCGGGACTGAGGCAGCTCGGGAGTGAGAGAAAGCTCGGGAGTGAGAGAAAGCTCGGGAGTGAGAGGAAGCTCGGGAGTGAGAGGAAGCTCGGGAGTGAGAGGAAGCTCGGGAGTGAGAGGAAGCTCAGGCAGGTAGATAGATCTACCAGATCCTGGCTGGCTGGTGGTCTCAGCAGATCCTGGCTGACTGGCAGATCCTGGCTGACTGGCGCTACTGGCAGATCCTGGCCGACTGGCACTTCTGGCGGATCCTGGCTGACTGGCACCTCTGGAAGATCCTGGCTGACTGGCAGATCCGGAAGAGTCTGGCTGACTGGCAGATCTGGAAGAGTCTGGCTGACAGATCTGGAAGAGTCCTTCACTGACTGGCAGATCTGGAAGAGTCTGGCTGACTGGCAGATCTGGAAGAGTCTGGCTGACTGGCAGATCTGGAAGAGTCTGGTTGACTGGCAGATCTGGAAGAGTCTGGCTGACTGGCAGATCTGGAAGAGTCTGGCTGACTGGCAGATCTGGAAGAGTCTGGTTGACTGGCAGATCTGGAAGAGTCTGGCAGACTAGCGGCGCTGGGCAGACTGGCGGCGCTGGGCAGACTGGCGGCGCTGGGCAGACTGGTGGCGCTGGGCAGACTGGGAGCACTGGCGGCGCTGGGCAGACTGGGTGCACTGGCGGCGCTGGGCAGACTGGCGGCGCTGGGCAGACTGGCGGCGCTGGGCAGACTGGAGACGCTGGGCAGACTGGCGGCGCTGGGCAGACTGGGAGCACTGGCGGCGCTGGGCAGACTGGAGACTCCGGCAGCGCAGGAGAAGAGAAAGGCTCCGACAGCGCTAAACAGGCGGGAGACTCCGGCAGCGCAGGAGAGGAGACAGGCTCTGGCTGCGCTAAACAGGCGGGAGACTCCGGCAGCGCAGGAGAGGAGACAGGCTCTGGCTGCGCTAAACAGGCGGGAGGCTCCGGCAGCGCAGGAGAGGAGACAGGCTCTGGCCGCTAAACAGGCGGGAGGCTCCGGCAGCGCAGGAGAGGAGACAGGCTCTGGATCGCTAACAGGCGGGAGGCTCAAAGCGCAGGAAAGGAGACAGGCTCCGGCTCGCTGAACAGTCGAGGCGCACTGATGGACTGGTGCGTGGTGCTGGAACTGGTGGTACTGGATCGAAGACACGCACAGGAAGCCTGGTGCGGGAGCTGCTACCGGAGGACTCTGTGTGGAGGTGGCACAGGATGGCCTAGAACCGTGAAGGCGTACTGGAGATCTTGAGAGCAGGTGTTGGCACAGGGACGTGTAAGGCTAGGGATGTGAAAGGAGGCCCCTGGTGCGTGAGGCTGGCACCAACTTTCCAGCCGACTAACACGCACCTCAGGACAAGTATGGAGCGCTAACCCAGGTGCCATCAAATCCCGACACGTTCCGTGGCCGGTGATTCCCTGCAAAAGTACCAACACAGCAACTCCTCATTTCTCTCTCTCCTCAATTTCCCCATTAACTCCTTCACAGTCTCTGTTTCGCTCACCATCCAACACCGACTCTGGTTTTGGTCTCCTTGGCTCCTCACGATAAACAGGGAGAGTTGGCTCAGGTCTGACTCCTGACCCTGCTACTCTCTCCTGAGCCCCCAAAGAAATTTTTGGGGCTGATTCTCCGGCTTCCCCCGCGCCGCCGAGTTTGCTTCGCCAACTCCATTCTCCGATAACCTTCTAAGCACTGTTCCATCAAATCCCAGGCAGGCTCCGCACATTCCCTGGGTCGACCGCCCACCGGTCTGCTCCTCCCAAGAAGTATATTCCATACTGTGCTCCTTGGGCTGCTCCTGTTGCCTCTTCTCCTGCTGCACCTTTGGCGGCTACACTCCCCTGGTTTAGCCCAGGGTCCTTCCCGCCGAGGATTTCCTCCCATGTCCAGAAATCCTTATTCCGTATCTCCCTCTTTTGGGCTGCTCCTGCCTGTTGACACGCTGCTTGGTCCGTTGGTGGTGGGTGATTCTGTAACGGTTTTTTCATATCTCCTCCTCGAAGAGGAGGTGTAGCAAGGATCGGACCAAAATGCAGCGTGTATATTTTACGATCCATGTTTTAATAAACAAACGTAACACGAATCTAAATACAATTACTACAAAAACAATAAACGAATGAAAACCGAAACAGCCTATACTGATGTAACCTAACCTACAGGAACAAGGACATCAAGACACTAAGGACAATCACCACAATACAACCAAAGAATATGGCTGCCTAAATATGGTTCCCAATCAGAGACAACGATAACCACCTGCCTCTGATTGAGAACCACTCCCAGCAGCCATAGACTTTCCTAGAACACCCTACTAAGCTACAATCCCACTAACATACACACCAAAACCCCAGACAAAACACACCACAATACAAAAACTCCATGCCACACCCTGGCCTGACCCAATACATGAAGAAAAACACAAAATACTTAGACCAGGGCGCGAAATTGTGGAGAAAAAGAGGTAAAAGAAGAGAGAAAAAGCTAGATGACTGGGCGGATAGAAAAAAAGCTTTGGAGGAAAAAGTGGTGGTATACTGATACAGGAGATTAAGGTACTACATATCTATTATTACTTATTAAGTATGTTTTTGTAACTTGATAATTACCAATGCTTCCTAGATTAATTTCCCACAATCGTGTTCCAACTGCATGCCTGAGAATGTTGTTTATTATTTATTGTTGGGGATGACTATCAACATTATTTTCATACCTGGTGGCAATGATTCAGTCACCATCATGTCCTTTGCTGGCCCTCACATTTGTGTGAGGTAGGTGATCTGCAATTCAAATCAAAACAATTAGAAGATGCTCAAATGCACAACAATGATTGTGTATTGTCGCATCTGCAAAAATGTCACAATAATATGCTTGGTCTCAGCTGTGTCTCACGGGCAACAAATTCCCCTTTTATAGTTGAAAAAATAATTCCTCCTCTTTTTATAGTGCAAATTTATAATTGCAGGCCATCTGACAAAGATCCACACATTTATAGGTAATTTGTGTGTGGGCAATTATCAATTACCATGATAAAACTGAAAACCCACATGTTTCCCAGCTAGCACATAATGTTCTGAGAACCATGTTTCTTGGAGCTTGGTGAAATGTGGTTGTCCTATTGTTATTTTGTATATAACTCCTTCCCAACTTTCTGGGAATGGTGCAGGATAGTTGCTTGGCTTAGGAACATTCTAAAGACATTTAAGGAACTTGACAAAAAAAAGTGTTCATTTTTTTTTTACATTGGATAAAAGCAGAGACACAGAGCTACAATATGGTATAATGTCATACACTGCATTTTGAGGAACAATGGGAAAGTAATTCTGCTTTGAAAGTTGATAAACATGAAAGCTCACTTTGAGATAATGGCTTGGTACCTAGTGGAGAGCTCCTATTTGTCTACACACATTCAGCATCATTCACACTCTCTTCAGATTTACTCTCACTCATCTCTTTAAGGGTTGATACAAGCGCTCTGTCCTACCAACAACAGTTATGCACCCAAGCTAACTGGCTAACGTTGGCTAGCCATCTAGCTACCCAGACACAAATGAGAACAGCCCACTAACCATTTTACTCACCATATAGCAGAGCTGGTTAGGCTGTTTTTCATTATCCAGAGCAAGCAGACTGCAAATGTGCTGCTGGCAACAATTTACGCTTTTTGCCAATGTTTACTGACACTGGCCATATTCAACGGG
>NW_027034658.1:0-8489 GCF_034236695.1 Oncorhynchus nerka | reverse complement strand
TCCGTTCCTCCACCCCTCCGTTCCTCCACCCCTCCGTCCCTCCACCCCTCCACCCCTCCGTTCCTCCACCCTCCACCCCCTGTTCCTCCACCCTCCGTCCCTCCACCCCTCCATTCCTCCACCCCTCCGTCCCTCCACCCCTCCATTCATCCACCCCTCCGTTCCTTCTCCCCTCCATTCTTCCGTTCCTCCACCCCTCCATTCCTCCACCCCTCCATTCCTCCACCCTCCACTCCTCCACTCCTCCACCCTCCACTCCTCCACCCTCCACTCCTCCACCCCTCCATTCCTCCACCCCTCCACTCCTCCACCCCTCCATTCCTCCACCCCTCCACTCCTCCACCCCTCCACTCCTCCACCCCTCCACTCCTCCACCCCTCCATTCCTCCACCCTCCACCCCTCCACTCCTCCACTCCTCCACTCCTCCACCCTCCACTGTCCTTCTAGAGCTGGATGACCAGTATGCCCTCCACCCCTCCATTCCTCCACCCCTCCACATATGTCCTTCTAGAGCTGGATGACCAGTATGCCCTCCACCCTCCATTCCTCCACCCCTGCTGCAGGCAGGGGGTATTTAGACAGCTGGATGTTTCCTGGCTCCTGCTGCAGGCAGGGGGTATTTAGACAGCTGGATGGTTTACTGGCTCCTGCTGCAGGCAGGGGTATTTAGACAGCTGGATGGTTTACTGGCTCCTGCTGCAGGCAGGGGGTATTTAGACAGCTGGATGTTTCCCTGGCTCCTGCTGCAGGCAGGGGTATTTAGACAGCTGGATGTTTCCCTGGCTCCTGCTGCAAGCAGGGGCTATTTAGACAGCTGGACGGTTCCCTGGCTCCTGCTGCAGGCAGGGGTATTTAGACAGCTGGATGGTTCCCTGGCTCCTGCTGCAGGCAGGGGTATTTAGACAGCTGGATGGTTTACTGGCTCCTGCTGCAGGCAGGGGTATTTAGACAGCTGGATGGTTTACTGGCTCCTGCTGCAGGCAGGGGTATTTAGACAGCTGGATGGTTTACTGGCTCCTGCTGCAGGCAAGGGGTATTTAGACAGCTGGATCGCTTACTGGCTCCTGCTGCAGGCAGGAGGTATTTAGACAGCTAGCTGTTTCCCTGCTGCAGGCAGGGGTATTTAGACAGCTGGCTGTTTCCTCTGCTGCAGGCAGGGGTATTTAGACAGCTGGATGGTTCCCTGCTGCAGGCAGGGGTATTTAGACAGCTGGATGTTTCCCTGCTGCAGGTAGGGGTATTTAGACAGCTGGGTGGTTTACTGGCTCCTGCTGCAGGTAGGGGGTATTTAGACAGCTGGATGTTTCCCTGCTGCAGGTAGGGGTATTTAGACAGCTGGCTGTTTCCTGGCTCCTGCTGCAGGCAGGGGTATTTAGACAGCTGGATGGTTCCCTGGCTCCTGCTGCAGGTAGGGGGTATTTAGACAGCTGGATGGTTCCCTGGCTCCTGCTGCAGGCAGGGGGTATTTAGACAGCTGGATGGTTTACTGGCTCCTGCTGCAGGCAGGGGTATTTAGACAGCTGGATGGTTTACTGGCTCCTGCTGCAGGCAGGGGTATTTAGACAGCTGGATGTTTCCCTGGCTCCTGCTGCAGGCAGGGGTATTTAGACAGCTGGATGGTTTACTGGCTCCTGCTGCAGGCAGGGGGTATTTAGACAGCTGGATGGTTTACTGGCTCCTGCTGCAGGCAGGGGGTATTTAGACAGCTGGATGTTTCCCTGGCTCCTGCTGCAGGCAGGGGGTATTTAGACAGCTGGATGTTTCCCTGGCTCCTGCTGCAGGCAGGGGGTATTTAGACAGCTGGATGTTTCCCTGGCTCCTGCTGCAGGCAGGGGTATTTAGACAGCTGGATGGTTCCCTGGCTCCTGCTGCAGGCAGGGGGTATTTAGACAGCTGGATGTTTCCCTGGCTCCTGCTGGAGGCAGGGGGTATTTAGACAGCTGGATGGTTTACTGGCTCCTGCTGCAGGCAGGGGTATTTAGACAGCTGGATGGTTTACTGGCTCCTGCTGCAGGCAGGGGGTATTTAGACAGCTGGATGGTTTACTGGCTCCTGCTGCAGGCAGGGGTATTTAGACAGCTGGATGGTTTACTGGCTCCTGCTGCAGGCAGGGGGTATTTAGACAGCTGGATGGTTTACTGGCTCCTGCTGCAGGTAGGGGTATTTAGACAGCTGGATGTTTCCCTGGCTCCTGCTGCAGGCAGGGGTATTTAGACAGCTGGATGGTTTACTGGCTCCTGCTGCAGGCAGGGGGTATTTAGACAGCTGGATGGTTTACTGGCTCCTGCTGCAGGCAGGGGTATTTAGACAGCTGGATGGTTTACTGGCTCCTGCTGCAGGCAGGGGTATTTAGACAGCTGGATGTTTCCTGGCTCCTGCTGCAGGCAGGGGTATTTAGACAGCTGGATGGTTTACTGGTTCCTGCTGCAGGCAGGGGGTATTTAGACAGCTGGCTGTTTCCCTGGCTCCTGCTGCAGGCAGGGGTATTTAGACAGCTGGATGGTTTACTGGCTCCTGCTGCAGGCAGGGGTATTTAGACAGCTGGATGGTTTACTGGCTCCTGCTGCAGGCAGGGGGTATTTAGACAGCTGGATGTTTCCCTGGCTCCTGCTGCAGGCAGGGGTATTTAGACAGCTGGATGGTTTACTGGCTCCTGCTGCAGGCAGGGGGTATTTAGACAGCTGGATGGTTTACTGGCTCCTGCTGCAGGCAGGGGGTATTTAGACAGCTGGATGTTTCCCTGGCTCCTGCTGCAGGCAGGGGGTATTTAGACAGCTGGATGGTTTACTGGCTCCTGCTGCAGGCAGGGGGTATTTAGACAGCTGGATGGTTCCCTGGCTCCTGCTGCAGGCAGGGGTATTTAGACAGCTGGATGTTTCCCTGGCTCCTGCTGCAGGCAGGGGGTATTTAGACGGCTGGGTGGTTTACTGGCCCTGCTGCAGGCAGGGGTATTTAGACAGCTGGATGGTTTACTGGCTCCTGCTGCAGGCAGGGGGTATTTAGACAGCTGGATGGTTTACTGGCTCCTGCTGCAGGTAGGGGTATTTAGACAGCTGGATGGTTTACTGGCCCCTGCTGCAGGCAGGGGGTATTTAGACAGCTGGATGGTTTACTGGCTCCTGCTGCAGGCAGGGGGTATTTAGACAGCTGGATGGTTTACTGGCTCCTGCTGCAGGTAGGGGGTATTTAGACAGCTGGATGGTTTACTGGCTCCTGCTGCAGGCAGGGGTATTTAGACAGCTGGATGGTTTACTGGCTCCTGCTGCAGGCAGGGGTATTTAGACAGCTGGATGTTTCCCTGGCTCCTGCTGCAGGCAGGGGTATTTAGACAGCTGGATGGTTTACTGGCTCCTGCTGCAGGCAGGGGGTATTTAGACAGCTGGATGGTTCCCTGGCTCCTGCTGCAGGCAGGGGTATTTAGACAGCTGGATGTTTCCCTGGCTCCTGCTGCAGGCAGGGGTATTTAGACGGCTGGGTGGTTTACTGGCCCCTGCTGCAGGCAGGGGGTATTTAGACAGCTGGATGGTTTACTGGCTCCTGCTGCAGGCAGGGGTATTTAGACAGCTGGATGGTTTACTGGCTCCTGCTGCAGGTAGGGGGTATTTAGACAGCTGGATGGTTTACTGGCTCCTGCTGCAGGCAGGGGGTATTTAGACAGCTGGATGGTTTACTGGCTCCTGCTGCAGGCAGGGGGTATTTAGACAGCTGGATGGTTTACTGGCTCCTGCTGCAGGTAGGGGGTATTTAGACAGCTGGATGGTTTACTGGCTCCTGCTGCAGGCAGGGGGTATTTAGACAGCTGGATGGTTTACTGGCTCCTGCTGCAGGCAGGGGTATTTAGACAGCTGGCTGTTTCCTGGCTCCTGCTGCAGGCAGGGGTATTTAGACAGCTGGATGGTTTACTGGCTGACTGGCTGACTGGCTGACTGACTGGCTGACTGGCTGACTGGCTGACTGACTGACTGGCTGACTGGCTGACTGACTGGCTCCCTACATACCCCCAGGATGACAACTGGCTGGCTGACTGGCTGACTGGCTGACTGGCTCCCTACATACCCCCAGGATGACAACTGGCTGGCTGCCTGGCTGACTGACTGACTGACTGGCTGACTGGCTGACTGGCTCCCTACATACCCCCAGGATGACAACTGGCTGGCTGACTCGCTGACTGACTGACTGACTGGCTGACTGGTTGACTGGCTCCCTACATACCCCCAGGATGACAACTGGCTGGCTGACTGGCTGACTGACTGGCTGACTGGCTGACTGGCTGACTGGCTCCCTACATACCCCCAGGATGACAACACACCCTGACTGGCTGGCTGACTGGCTGACTGACTGGCTGACTGGCTCCTACATACCCCCAGGATGACAACACACCCTGACTGGCTGGCTGACTGGCTGACTGACTGGCTGACTGGCTCCCTACATACCCCCAGGATGACAACACACCCTGCCTGGCAGACTGACTGACTGACTGGCTGACTGGCTGACTACCCCCAGGATGACAACACACCCTGCCTGGCAGACTGATTGACTGACTGGCTGACTGGCTGACTACCCCCAGGATGACAACACACCCTGCCTGGCAGACTGACTGACTGGCTGGCTGACTGGATGACTGAGTGACTGGCTACCTGGTTCTCTGACTGGCTGACTGACTGGATGACTGTTTGCTAACTAGATTATTGGCTGACTGGCTGACTGACTCTTACTGGCTGACTAGCTGACTGACTGACTGTCTGACTAGATGACTGGATGACTGACTGACTGACTGACTGGCTGACTGGCTGACTGACTGGATGACTGGCTGACTGACTGTCTGAATAGAGGACTGTCTGCTGACTTGATGACTGTCTGTCTGACAAGATGATTGGCTGACTGGATGACTGGCTGACTGACTGATTGACTGACTGACTGACTGATTGACTGTCTGACTGGATGCCTGACTGGATGACTGGCTGACTGACTGATTGACTGGCTGACTGACTGGCTTACTGGCTGGCTGACTGGCTTACTGACTGGCTGACTGACTGACTGGCTTACTGGCTGACTGGCTTACTGACTGACTGATTGGCTTACTGGCTGACTGGCTTAATGACTGACTGACTGGCTTACTGATTGACTGTCTGACTGGATGCCTGACTGGATGACTGACTGATTGACTGTCTGACTGGATGCCTGACTGGATGACTGGCTGACTCACTGATTGACTGGCTGACTGACTGGCTTACTGGCTGGCTGACTGGCTTACTGACTGGCTGACTGACTGACTGGCTTACTGGCTGACTGGCTTACTGACTGATTGACTGGCTTACTGACTGGCTAACTGGTTGACAGAATGACTGAATGACATAACTTGCTGACTGGATGACTGGGTGACTGGATTACTGACTAGCTGGAAACAAAACTGGATTTGTGGCTCACAGAGAAGTCAAGAAACACCTCCTCTATGTCAGGACTGATCCTATAACCAGCTGTACAGCTATAGACCACCTCCTCTCTGTCAGGACTGATCCTATAACCAGCTCTACAGCTATAGACCACCTCCTCTATGTCAGGACTGATCTTATAACCAGCTCTACAGGTATAGACCACCTCCTCTATGTCAGGACTGATCCTACAACCAGCTCTACAGCTATAGACCACCTCCTCTCTGTCAGGACTGATCCTATAACCAGCTCTACACTGTACAGCTATAGACCACCTCCTCTATGTCAGGACTGATCCTATAACCAGCTGTACAGCTATAGACCACCTCCTCTATGCCAGGACTGATCCTATAACCAGCTGTACAGCTATAGACAACCACCTCTATGTCAGGACTGATCCTATAACCAGCTCTACAGCTATAGACCACCTCCTCTATGTCAGGACTGATCCTATAACCAGCTCTACAGCTATAGACAACCTCCTCTATGTCAGAACTGATCCTATAACCAGCTGTACAGCTATACACCACCTCCTCTATGTCAGGACTGATCCTATAACCAGCTGTACAGCTATAGACCACCTCCTCTATGTCAGGACTGATCCTATAACCAGCTGTACAGCTATAGACCACCTCCTCTATGTCAGGACTGATCATATAACCAGCTGTACAGCTATAGACAACCTCCTCTATGTCAGGACTGATCCTATAACCAGCTCTACAGCTATAGACCACCTCCTCTATGTCAGGACTGATCCTATAACCAGCTGTACAGCTATAGACCACCTCCTCTAAGTCAAGACTAATCCTATAACCAGCTCTACAGCTATAGACCACCTCCTCTATGTCAGGACTGATCCTATAACCAGCTCTACAGCTATAGACCACCTCCTCTATGTCAGGACTGATCCTATAACCAGCTGTACAGCTATAGACCACCTCCTCTATGTCAGGACTGATCCTATAACCAGCTCTACACCGTACAGCTATAGACCACCTCCTCTATGCCAGGACTGATCCTATAACCAGCTGTACAGCTATAGACCACCTCCTCTATGCCAGGACTGATCCTATAACTAGCCAGGGCCAGGACTGATCCTATAACCAGCTGTACAGCTAGCAAAGTGAATTAAGCTCGTTCCAACTGAGCTAGCCAAGCAATACAAGCTGGTGACATTAGTTGGATGACCTGACAGTGTAGTTCCTTGTCCATGTACCCCAGTGGTGTGTTTTGCATGGAAAGAGAGATGCATATACAGGAACGATCCCCACTGTCAAATGTGGTGCTGGTGGATCTTTGATGGTATTGGGCTATTTGGCTTCCACTGGTCCTGGGGCCCTTGTTAAGGTCAACGTTATCATGAACTTTACCCAGTACCAGGACATTTTAGCTAAAAACCTGGTTGCCAGGAGTCTTAAACCTGGATGCAAGACAATCAAGCACAAATCAAAATCCACAAACATTTGATAAATTAACTTAAACATCTACATTTTGTAATGGCCATCTCAGTCCCCCGGATATTGAAAACCTGTGGTTTGAATTGAAGATAGTAGATGAATGCTATCAAGTATCTGGAAAGATTATGTGTTGAGGAATAGTAAGATCCCTCCCAATGTGTTTTCCATCCTCATAAAACAGTCGCAGTGCCATTATTCTTGAACGGGGAGGGATTGAAAGGTTTTGAAAACAGGGGTGGCAATCATTTTGACCACTATCTTTTTGAGAGAGAAAAAAGTTTTACTTGTTAAAACAAAATCTCTTTATCTGAGCAAAAAAATAATATAATTTCCAAAAAGAAATTGCATCCAATATATCTCAGTATTTGTTTTGTATATTTTATATTGCATCCAATATAACTCAGTATTTGTTTTGTATATTTCATATTTCATACAAAAACTCAGTACTTGTTTTGTATATTTTATTCAGCCTTTTTTTTCTGATCTTTATTAAGGGTCATGTTGGACCTGACTGTATTCAGGGTCATGTTGGACCTGACTGTATTCAGGGTCATGTTGGACCTGACTGTATTCAGGGTCATGTTGGACCTGACTGTATTCAGGGTCATGTTGGACCTGACTGTATTCAGGGTCATGTTGGACCTGACTGTATTCAGGGTCATGTTGGACCTGACTGTATTCAGGGTCATGTTGGACCTGACTGTATTCAGGGTCATGTTGGACCTGACTGTATTCAGGGTCATGTTGGACCTGACTGTATTCAGGGTCATGTTGGACCTGACTGTATTCAGGGTCATGTTGGACCTGACTGTATTCAGGGTCATGTTGGACCTGACTGTATTCAGGGTCATGTTGGACCTGACTGTATTCAGGGTCATGTTGGACCTGACTGTATTCAGGGTCATGTTGGACCTGACTGTATTCAGGGTCATGTTGGACCTGACTGTATTCAGGGTCATGTTGGACCTGACTGTATTCAGGGTCATGTTGGACCTGACTGTATTCAGGGTCATGTTGGACCTGACTGTATTCAGGGTCATGTTGGACCTGACTGTATTCAGGGTCATGTTGGACCTGACTGTATTCAGGGTCATGTTGGACCTGACTGTATATGCTTTGCTGATCTTTATTCAGGGTGTCAATAATTTTGGACCTGACTGTATATGATTAATTCTAGTCACATCAGAACACAAAGGCCAGTCAGCGGTATGAATACTTGGTAGATCTGTGGACACATAGTACTGTGTTGGTGTGTAATTCTCACACATTATTTCATTCTACTCAACATTTTATTCATACCAGAATTCCTATAACATCCTCCAATATTCTTTATGTGCAATTTATGATATGGTGCATGTACATGGAATTTAAAGAATGTGGGCTTTTTGAGGCATGCTACCATAGCTCCTACCACTCCTATTGGTTCACTAACTGCTATTCATGTGTAGTTACATGATTCTCACATGCTAAAACTTGGAAAGAATACATCTGGGATCTTATGAGGAGATTAGACAGATAGGAGTTATATAGTTCAGAATATATCTGGGATCTTATGAGGAGATTAGACAGATAGGAGTTATATAGTTCAGAATACATCTG
>NW_027034657.1:0-8476 GCF_034236695.1 Oncorhynchus nerka | reverse complement strand
TGCTTCTACTTGGGACGCTTGCGTCCCAACTAGAGCTCTGGAAATGCAAATGAGCTACGCTAAATGCTAATAGTATTAGTTAAAACTCAAAAAGTTCATTAAAATACACATGCAGGGTATCAAATTAAAGCTACACTCGTTGTGAATCCAGGCAACAAGTCAGATTTTTAAAATGCTTTTCGGCGACAGCATGAGAAGCTATTATCTGATAGCATGCACCAATACACTACAACACAAAAGCACAGCAGGGGACGTAAAAACAAAATAATTAGCATTTCGGCGTTACACAAACCGCACAATGAAATAGAAAACAGTCATTACCTTTCACCATCTTCTTTGTTGGCACTCCTAGATGTCCCATAAACACTATTGGGTCTTTATTTCGATTAAATCGGGCCATATAAAGCCAAGATATCGTTATATGTAGACTGTGTGATAAACGAAAAAAACAGCGATTTCACAACGTAACGTCATTTTTTAAAATTCAAAAAGTAGACGATAAACTTTCACAAAACACTTCGAAATACGTTTGTAATGCTACTTTAGGTATTAGTAAACGTTAATAAGCGATAAAAATCATCCGTAGGCGATGTAAAAATCATTAGCTGTCGTCTTGGAAAAAATTTCACGAGAGAGCTCTTCCGGAATGATCTGGGCGGAGACCGGAGGTAAGTGGTGCCCCTGTTTCGGTTCAACCAAGAATCAAAGATGATTCAATTCACAAGACTCTAGACAACATGGGGATGCTGTGGGAGTTGAATGCTCGGTCTTATCTAATTCGGCTCACTGTCAACAATTGCTGGAAGTGGCGCAAGGATAATTATTTCCATTTTCTGTGATCAGGTTTTCCTGCGCTTTCCGATGTAACGCACGTTATGTTATAGCCACAGTCGTGATTTAACCAGTTTTAAAAACGTCCGAGGGTTTCCTATCCACACATTCTAACCATATGAACGTACTATATTCCTGGCATGAGTAGCAGGGCGCTGAAATGTTGCGCGATTTTTAACAAAATGTTCAAAAAAGTAGAGGGTAGGAGCAAGTGGGTACTGTGGCCGAGCTGTCCAGAGAACTGGATTTACGGACCCAGTCTTTCGGAGGTGTCGGTTCAAAGTCCACCGCTGCAACTTTTTCTCAACAGAAAACTGTAATGTAATTTCAAACAAGGCCACCAAGGACACCGGACAAATAAAGGGAATCCAGCCTTTACCCTAATTCCCACGTCTGTTATTGCAATTATCTGCCGTGTTTTTCTAATTCAATATGTTTCAGACAGAAAAGCAGAAACTAATTCTAAGTTTATACGATGGAAGAAAGAGCAACATCAGATAAATTAAGATTTTTAAAAAGAGAATAAAAAAAAGATGAAGGACGCAAGAGCAACATGAGATACATAAAGATTTTAAAGAAGAAAATGAAAAAGAAGACTAAAATACAAGGAAGTGCAGACGCTCTAGGTAACTGACGAGAAAATGTGAATAGTTCGCCAGAGCAGGGTAGTGTGGCCGAGCGGTCTAAGGCGCTGGATTTAGGCTCCAGTCTCTAAGGAGGCGTGGGTTCAAATCCCACCACTGCCATCTTTATTGAGTTTGTTTGCGCAAGCTATCACATGTTCTGCTTTATTTCAGGGTTTTTACTTTCATGTCGCCCATGCAAGGGAGAAAAGAAGCAATGTTGTGTGTCACGGATGGGGTTCCAACTCAATAGTGTAGTCCATCGCCTTAACCAACCAGCCACCAAGTCCTGTGCCCCGCGGTGGCAGTTGCACCTCCTACCGGTGGTTGTTCACGTCAAATCCTTGATTGGAAAAAGGAAAGTTGTGATGGTCTGTGCGACGACCAAGCAGTCCATTTTAACAGTGGGTACTGTGGCCGAGCTGTCCAGAGAACTGGATTTAAGGACCCAGTCTTTCGGTTCAAAGTCCACCGCTGCAACTTTTTCTCAACAGAAAACTGTAATGTAATTTCAAACAAGGCCACCAAGGACACCGGACAAATAAAGGGAATCCAGCCTTTACCCTAATTCCCACGTCTGTTATTGCAATTATCTGCCGTGTTTTTCTAATTCAATATGTTTCAGACAGAAAAGCAGAAACTAATTCTAAGTTTATACGATGGAAGAAAGAGCAACATCAGATAAATTAAGATTTTTAAAAAGAGAATCAAAAAAAGATGAAGGACGCAAGAGCAACATGAGATACATAAAGATTTTAAAGAAGAAAATGAAAAAGAAGACTAAAATACAAGGAAGTGCAGACGCTCTAGGTAACTGACGAGAAAATGTGAATAGTTCGCCAGAGCAGGGTAGTGTGGCCGAGCGGTCTAAGGCGCTGGATTTAGGCTCCAGTCTCTAAGGAGGTGTGGGTTCAAATCCCACCACTGCCATCTTTATTGAGCTTGTTTGCGCAAGCTATCACATGTTCTGCTTTATTTCAGGGTTTTTACTTTCATGTCGCCCATGCAAGGGAGAAAAGAAGCAATGTTGTGTGTCACGGATGGGGTTCCAACTCAATAGTGTAGTCCATCGCCTTAACCAACCAGCCACCAAGTAAAGTCCAGCCACCAAGTCCTGTGCCCCAGGTGGCAGTTGCACCTCCTACCGGTGGTTG
The DNA here is from genome assembly GCF_034236695.1 of Oncorhynchus nerka. Lineage (NCBI taxonomy): Eukaryota > Metazoa > Chordata > Actinopteri > Salmoniformes > Salmonidae > Oncorhynchus > Oncorhynchus nerka. The sequence continues at coordinate 5,868 of NW_027034657.1, read as the reverse complement.
TTCACGTCAAATCCTTGATTGGAAAAAGGAAAGTTGTGATGGTCTGTGCGAGACCAAGCAGTCCATTTTAACAGTGGGTACTGTGGCCGAGCTGTCAGAGAACTGGATTTAAGGACCCAGTCTTTCGGTTCAAAGTCCACAGTCCACTGCAACTTTTTCTCAACAGAAAACTGTAATGTAATTTCAAACAAGGCCAACAAGGACACCGGACAAATAAAGGGAATCCAGCCTTTACCCTAATTCCCACGTCTGTTATTGCAATTATCTGCCGTGTTTTTCTAATTCAATCTGCTTCAGACATAAAAGCAGAAACTAATTCTAAGTTTATACGATGGAAGAAAGAGCAACATCAGATAAATTAAGATTTTTAAAAGAGAATCAAAAAAGATGAAGGACTTCAAGAGCAACATGAGATAAAGAAAGATATAAAGATTTTAAAGAAGAAAATGAAAAAGAAGACTAAAATACAAGGAAGTGCAGACGCTCTAGGTAACTGACAGAAAGTGTGAAAGAAAGTGTGAATAGTTTGCCAGAGCTGGGTAGTGTGGCCGAGCGGTCAAGGCGCTGGATTAAGGCTCCAGTCTCTAAGGAGGCGTGGGTTCAAATCCCACCACTGCCATCTTTATTGAGTTTGTTTGCGCAAGCTATCACATGTTCTGCTTTATTTCAGGGTTTTTACTTTCATGTCGCCCATGCAAGGGAGAAAAGAAGCAATGTTGTGTGTCACGGATGGGGTTCCAACTCAATAGTGTAGTCCATCGCCTTAACCAACCAGCCACCAAGTCCTGTGCCCCGCAGTGGCAGTTGCACCTCCTACCGGTGGTTGTTGTTCACGTCAAATCCTTGATTGGAAAAAAAGGAAAGTTGTGATGGTCTGTGCGACGACCAAGCAGTCCATTTTAACAGTGGGTACTGTGGGGTACTGTGGTGGAGCTGTCCAGAGAACTGGATTTAAGGACCCAGTCTTTCGGTTCAAAAAAGGAAAGGACCCAGTCTTTCGGTTCAAAGTCCACCGCTGCTGCAACTTTTTCTCAACAGAAAACTGTAATGTAATTTTTCAAACAAGGCCACCAAAACTGACACAAACAAGGCCACCAAGGACACCGGACAAATAAAGGGAATCCAGCCTTTACCCTAATTCCCACGTCTGTTATTGCAATTATCTGCCGTGTTTTTCTAATTCAATCTGCTTCAGACATAAAAGCAGAAACTAATTCTAAGTTTATACGATGGAAGAAGAAAGAGCAACATCAGATAAATTAAGATTTTTAAAAAGAGAATCAAAAAAGATGAAGGACGCAAGAGCAACATGAGATACATAAAGATTTTAAAGAAGAAAATGAAAAAGAAGACTAAAATACAAGGAAGTGCAGACGCTCTAGGTAACTGACGAGAAAGTGTGAATAGTTTGCCAGAGCTGGGTAGTGTGGCCGAGCGGTCTAAGGCGCTGGATTAAGGCTCCAGTCTCTAAGGAGGCGTGGGTTCAAATCCCACCACTGCCATCTTTATTGAGTTTGTTTGCGCCTATCATCAATGTTCTGCTTTATTTCAGGGTTTTTACTTTTCATGTCGCCCATGCAAGGGAGAAAAGAAGCAATGTTGTGTGTCACGGATGGGGTTCCAACTCAATAGTGTAGTCCATCGCCTTAACCAACCAGCCACCAAGTCCTGTGCCCCGCGGTGGCAGTTGCACCTCCTACCGGTGGTTGTTCACGTCAAATCCTTGATTGGAAAAAGGAAAGTTGTGATGGTCTGTGCGACGACCAAGCAGTCCATTTTAACAGTGGGTACTGTGGCCGAGCTGTCCAGAGAACTGGATTTAAGGACCCAGTCTTTCGGTTCAAAGTCCACCGCTGCAACTTTTTCTCAACAGAAAACTGTAATGTAATTTCAAACAAGGCCACCAAGGACACCGGACAAATAAAGGGAATCCAGCCTTTACCCTAATTCCCACGTCTGTTATTGCAATTATCTGCCGTGTTTTTCTAATTCAATCTGCTTCAGACATAAAAGCAGAAACTAATTCTAAGTTTATACGATGGAAGAAAGAGCAACATCAGATAAATTAAGATTTTTAAAAAGAGAATCAAAAAAAGATGAAGGACGCAAGAGCAACATGAGATACATAAAGATTTTAAAGAAGAAAATGAAAAAGAAGACTAAAATACAAGGAAGTGCAGACGCTCTAGGTAACTGACGAGAAAGTGTGAATAGTTTGCCAGAGCTGGGTAGTGTGGCCGAGCGGTCTAAGGCGCTGGATTAAGGCTCCAGTCTCTAAGGAGGCGTGGGTTCAAATCCCACCACTGCCATCTTTATTGAGTTTGTTTGCGCAAGCTATCACATGTTCTGCTTTATTTCAGGGTTTTTACTTTCATGTCGCCCATGCAAGGGAGAAAAGAAGCAATGTTGTGTGTCACGGATGGGGTTCCAACTCAATAGTGTAGTCCATCGCCTTAACCAACCAGCCACCAAGTCCTGTGCCCCCGCGGTGGCAGTTGCACCTCCTACCGGTGGTTGTTCACGTCAAATCCTTGATTGGAAAAAAGGAAAGTTGTGATGGTCTGTGCGACGACCAAGCAGTCCATTTTAACAGTGGGTACTGTGGCCGAGCTGTCCAGAGAACTGGATTTAAGGACCCAGTCTTTCGGTTCAAAGTCCACCGCTGCAACTTTTTCTCAACAGAAAACTGTAATGTAATTTCAAACAAGGCCACCAAGGACACCGGACAAATAAAGGGAATCCAGCCTTTACCCTAATTCCCACGTCTGTTATTGCAATTATCTGCCGTGTTTTTCTAATTCAATCTGCTTCAGACATAAAAGCAGAAACTAATTCTAAGTTTATACGATGGAAGAAAGAGCAACATCAGATAAATTAAGATTTTTAAAAAGAGAATCAAAAAAAAGATGAAGGACGCAAGAGCAACATGAGATACATAAAGATTTTAAAGAAGAAAATGAAAAAGAAGACTAAAATACAAGGAAGTGCAGACGCTCTAGGTAACTGACGAGAAAGTGTGAATAGTTTGCCAGAGCTGGGTAGTGTGGCCGAGCGGTCTAAGGCGCTGGATTAAGGCTCCAGTCTCTAAGGAGGCGTGGGTTCAAATCCCACCACTGCCATCTTTATTGAGTTTGTTTGCGCAAGCTATCACATGTTCTGCTTTATTTCAGGGTTTTTACTTTCATGTCGCCCATGCAAGGGAGAAAAGAAGCAATGTTGTGTGTCACGGATGGGGTTCCAACTCAATAGTGTAGTCCATCGCCTTAACCAACCAGCCACCAAGTCCTGTGCCCCGCGGTGGCAGTTGCACCTCCTACCGGTGGTTGTTCACGTCAAATCCTTGATTGGAAAAAGGAAAGTTGTGATGGTCTGTGCGACGACCAAGCAGTCCATTTTAACAGTGGGTACTGTGGCCGAGCTGTCCAGAGAACTGGATTTAAGGACCCAGTCTTTCGGTTCAAAGTCCACCGCTGCAACTTTTTCTCAACAGAAAACTGTAATGTAATTTCAAACAAGGCCACCAAGGACACCGGACAAATAAAGGGAATCCAGCCTTTACCCTAATTCCCACGTCTGTTATTGCAATTATCTGCCGTGTTTTTCTAATTCAATCTGCTTCAGACATAAAAGCAGAAACTAATTCTAAGTTTATACGATGGAAGAAAGAGCAACATCAGATAAATTAAGATTTTTAAAAAGAGAATCAAAAAAAGATGAAGGACGCAAGAGCAACATGAGATACATAAAGATTTTAAAGAAGAAAATGAAAAAGAAGACTAAAATACAAGGAAGTGCAGACGCTCTAGGTAACTGACGAGAAAGTGTGAATAGTTTGCCAGAGCTGGGTAGTGTGGCCGAGCGGTCTAAGGCGCTGGATTAAGGCTCCAGTCTCTAAGGAGGCGTGGGTTCAAATCCCACCACTGCCATCTTTATTGAGTTTGTTTGCGCAAGCTATCACATGTTCTGCTTTATTTCAGGGTTTTTACTTTCATGTCGCCCATGCAAGGGAGAAAAGAAGCAATGTTGTGTGTCACGGATGGGGTTCCAACTCAATAGTGTAGTCCATCGCCTTAACCAACCAGCCACCAAGTCCTGTGCCCCCGCGGTGGCAGTTGCACCTCCTACCGGTGGTTGTTCACGTCAAATCCTTGATTGGAAAAAAGGAAAGTTGTGATGGTCTGTGCGACGACCAAGCAGTCCATTTTAACAGTGGGTACTGTGGCCGAGCTGTTCAGAGAACTGGATTTAAGGACCCAGTCTTTCGGTTCAAAGTCCACGGCTGCAACTTTTTCTCAACAGAAAACTGTAATGTAATTTCAAACAAGGCCACCAAGGACACCGGACAAATAAAGGGAATCCAGCCTTTACCCTAATTCCCACGTCTGTTATTGCAATTATCTGCCGTGTTTTTCTAATTCAATCTGCTTCAGACATAAAAGCAGAAACTAATTCTAAGTTTATACGATGGAAGAAAGAGCAACATCAGATAAATTAAGATTTTTAAAAAGAGAATCAAAAAAAGATGAAGGACGCAAGAGCAACATGAGATACATAAAGATTTTAAAGAAGAAAATGAAAAAGAAGACTAAAATACAAGGAAGTGCAGACGCTCTAGGTAACTGACGAGAAAGTGTGAATAGTTTGCCAGAGCTCGGTAGTGTGGCCGAGCGGTCTAAGGCGCTGGATTTAGGCTCCAGTCTCTAAGGAGGCGTGGGTTCAAATCCCACCACTGCCATCTTTATTGAGTTTTTTTGCGCAAGATATCACATGTTCTGCTTTATTTCAGGGTTTTTACTTTCATGTCGCCCATGCAAGGGAGAAAAGAAGCAATGTTGTGTGTCACGGATGGGGTTCCAACTCAATAGTGTAGTCCATCGCCTTAACCAACCAGCCACCAAGTCCTGTGCCCCCGCGGTGGCAGTTGCACCTCCTACCGGTGGTTGTTCACGTCAAATCCTTGATTGGAAAAAAGGAAAGTTGTGATGGTCTGTGCGACGACCAAGCAGTCCATTTTAACAGTGGGTACTGTGGCCGAGCTGTCCAGAGAACTGGATTTAAGGACCCAGTCTTTCGGTTCAAAGTCCACCGCTGCAACTTTTTCTCAACAGAAAACTGTAATGTAATTTCAAACAAGGCCACCAAGGACACCGGACAAATAAAGGGAATCCAGCCTTTACCCTAATTCCCACGTCTGTTATTGCAATTATCTGCCGTGTTTTTCTAATTCAATCTGCTTCAGACATAAAAGCAGAAACTAATTCTAAGTTTATACGATGGAAGAAAGAGCAACATCAGATAAATTAAGATTTTTAAAAAGAGAATCAAAAAAGATGAAGGACGCAAGAGCAACATGAGATACATAAAGATTTTGTTTACTAATACCTAAAGTAGCATTACAAACGTATTTCGAAGTGTTTTGTGAAAGTTTATCGTACTTTTTGAATTTTAAAAAATGACGTTACGCTGTGAAATCGCTGTTTTTTCGTTTATCACACAGTCTACATATAACGATATCTTGGCTTTATATGGACCGATTTAATCGAAATAAAGACCCAATAGTGTTTATGGGACATCTAGGAGTGCCAACAAAGAAGATGGTGAAAGGTAATGACTGTTTTCTATTTTATTGTGCGGTTTGTGTAACGCCGAAATGCTAATTATTTTGTTTACGTCCCCTGCTGTGCTTTTCTGTTGTAGTGTATTGGTGCATGCTATCAGATAATAGCTTCTCATGCTGTCGCCGAAAAGCATTTTAAAAATCTGACTTGTTGCCTGGATTCACAACGAGTGTAGCTTTAATTTGATACCCTGCATGTGTATTTTAATGAACTTTTGAGTTTTAACTAATACTATTAGCATTTAGCGTAG
>NW_027034656.1:0-8476 GCF_034236695.1 Oncorhynchus nerka | reverse complement strand
GACCTGGGTCCTGGGTCTCAGGGCTTCGACCCTGAGTCATACAGGACCACTGACCTGGGTCTCAGGCTTCTGGGACCTGAGTCATACAGGACCACTGACCTGGCCCCAGGATTCTCCAGACTTGACCGAGTCAGGACCACTGACCTGGGTCTCAGGCTTCTGGACATGAGTCATACAGGACCACTGACTGAGTCTACAGGGTGACCTGGGTCTCAGGGCTTCTGGACCTGAGTCATACAGGACCACACCTGACCTGGACCTGAGTCTACAGGACCACTGACCTGGGTCCCAGGGTCTCCAGGGCTTCTGGACTGATCTGGGTCATACAGGACCACTGACCTGGGTCTCAGGGCTTCTGGACCTGAGTCATACAGGGACCACTGACCTGGGTCTCAGGGCTTCTGGACCTGAGTCATGGGCAGGACCACTGACCTGGGTCCCTGGGTCTCAGGGCTTCTCCAGGGCTGACCTGAGTCATACAGGACCACTGACCTGGGTCTCAGGGCTTCTGGACCTGAGTCATGCAGACACCACTGACCTGGGTCTCAGGGCTTCTGGACCTGAGTCATACAGGACCACTGACCTGGGTCCCAGGGTCTCAGGGCTTCTGGACCTGAGTCATACAGACCACTGACCTGGGTCTCTCAGGGCTTCTGGACCTGAGTCATACAGGACCACTGACCTGGGTCTCAGGGCTTCTGGACCTGAGTCTCAGGGCTTCTGGGCCAGAACCACTGACCTGGGTCTCAGGGGGCTTCTGGACCTGAGTCATACAGGACCTGACCTGGGTCTCAGGGCTTCTGACCTGAGGTGACCTGGGTCTCAGGGCTTCTGGACCTGAGTCATACAGGACCACTGACCTGGGTCCCTGGGTCTCAGGGCTTCTGGACCTGAGTCACAGGACCATGACCTGGGTCTCAGGGCCTGGACACAGAGTCTACAGAACCACTGACCTGGGTCTCAGGGCTTCTGGACCTTCTACTGAGGACCACTGACCTGGGTCTCCAGGGCTTCTGGACCTGATACAGACCACTGACCTGGGTCTCAGGGCTTCTGGACCTGAGTCATACAGGACCACTGACCTGGGTCTCAGGGCTTCTGGACCTGAGTCATACAGGACCACTGACCTGGGTCTCAGGGCTTCTGGACCTGAGTCATACAGAACCACTGACCTGGGTCTCAGGGCTTCTGGACCTGAGTCATACAGGACCACTGACCTGGGTCTCAGGGCTTCTGGACCTGAGTCATACAGAACCACTGACATGGGTCTCAGGGCTTCTGGACCTGAGTCATACAGGACCAATGACCTGGGTCTCAGGGTCTCAGGGCTTCTAGACCTGAGTCATACAGAACCACTGACCTGGGTCCCTGGGTCTCAGGGCTTCTGGACCTGAGTCATACAGGACCACTGACCTGGGTCTCAGGGCTTCTGGACCTGAGTCATACAGAACCACTGACCTGGGTCTCAGGGCTTCTGGACCTGAGTCATACAGGACCACTGACCTGGGTCTCAGGGCTTCTGGACCTGAGTCATACAGGACCACTGACCTGGGTCTCAGGGCTTCTGGACCTGAGTCATACAGAACCACTGACCTGGGTCTCAGGGCTTCTGGACCTGAGTCATACAGGACCACTGACCTGGGTCCCTGGGTCTCAGGGCTTCTGGACCTGAGTCATACAGGACCACTGACCTGGGTCTCAGGGCTTCTGGACCTGAGTCATACAGGACCACTGACCTGGGTCTCAGGGCTTCTAGACCTGAGTCATACAGAACCACTGACCTGGGTCCCTGGGTCTCAGGGCTTCTGGACCTGAGTCATACAGGACCACTGACCTGGGTCTCAGGGCTTCTGGACCTGAGTCATACAGAACCACTGACCTGGGTCTCAGGGCTTCTGGACCTGAGTCATACAGGACCACCGACCTGGGTCTCAGGGCTTCTGGACCTGAGTCATACAGGACCACTGACCTGGGTCTCAGGGCTTCTGGACCTGAGTCATACAGGACCACTGACCTGGGTCTCAGGGCTTCTGGACCTGAGTCATGCAGGACCACTGACCTGGGTCTCAGGGCTTCTGGACCCTGAGTCATACAGGACCACTGACCTGGGTCTCAGGGCTTCTGGACCTGGTCATGCAGAACCACTGACTCTGGGTCTCCTGGGTCCCTGGGTCTCAGGGCTTCTGGACCTGAGTCATACAGACCACTGCCCTGGGTCCCTGGGTCTCAGGGCTTCTGGACCTGAGTCATGGGACCACTGACCTGGGTCTCAGGGCTTCTGGACCTGAGTCATACAGGACCACTGACCTGGGTCCCTGGGTCTCAGGGCTTCTGGACCTGAGTCATACAGGACCACTGACCTGGGTCTCAGGGCTTCTGGACCTGAGTCATACAGAACCACTGACCTGGGTCTCAGGGCTTCTGGACCTGAGTCATACAGGACCACTGACCTGGGTCTCAGGGCTTCTGGACCTGAGTCATACAGGACCACTGACCTGGGTCTCAGGGCATCTGGACCTGAGTCATACAGGACCACTGACCTGGGTCTCAGGGCTTCTGGACCTGAGTCATACAGGACCACTGACCTGGGTCTCAGGGCTTCTGGACCTGAGTCATACAGGACCACTGCCCTGGGTCCCTGGGTCTCAGGGCTTCTGGATCTGAGTCATACAGGACCACTGACCTGGGTCTCAGGGCTTCTGGACCTGAGTCATACAGGACCACAGACCTGGGTCTCAGGGCTTCTGGACCTGAGTCATACAGGACCACTGACCTGGGTCTCAGGGCTTCTGGACCTGAGTCATACAGGACCACTGACCTGGGTCTCAGGGCTTCTGGACCTGAGTCATACAGAACCACTGACCTGGGTCTCAGGGCTTCTGGACCTGAGTCATACAGGACCATGACCTGGGTCTCAGGGCTTCTGGACCTGAGTCACACAGGACCACTGACCTGGGTCTCAGGGCTTCTGGACCTGAGTCCTGGGACCACTGACCTGGGTCTCAGGGCTTCTGGACCTGAGTCACAGGACCACTGACCTGGGTCTCAGGGCTTCTGGACCTGGGTCATACAGGACCACTGACCTGGGTCTCAGGGCTTCTGGACCTGAGTCATACAGGACCACTGACCTGGGTCTCAGGGCTTCTGGACCTGAGTCATACAGAACCACTGACCTGGGTCTCAGGGCTTCTGGACCTGAGTCATACAGGACCACTGACCTGGGTCTCAGGGCTTCTGGACCTGAGTCATACAGGACCACTGACCTGGGTCTCAGGGCTTCTGGACCTGAGTCATACAGAACCACTGACCTGGGTCTCAGGGCTTCTGGACCTGAGTCATACAGGACCACTGACCTGGGTCTCAGGCTTCTGGACCTGAGTCATACAGTGCCCTATGATCCTCTAAATATACAGGCTCAGAGCTCAGGGCTGGTTGTCTGACTGGGACGATGTGAGGGTGTGATGCTGTCTAAAGGCCACGTCACCTCCCCCTCTCCGCTGAAATGGCAATGGGGTTTGATTGAATGATTCTTTCTTCCTTCCTTGGAAGTGAAAATCGGTCACACTTTATTTGGATAGTCCATCTGTAGATGTAGATCACTTCTAATTTATAACAAGAAACCTAGACTCCCTAACATAGTAGAACACTCTATCTCCCTGACATAGTAGAACACTCTATCTCTATCTCCCTGACATAGTAGAACACTCTATCTCCCTATCTCCCTAACATAGTAGAACACCCTCTCTCTATCTCCCTTACATAGTAGAACACCCTCTCTCTATCTCCCTAACATAGTAGAACACTCTCTCTCTATCTCCCTGACATAGTAGAACACTCTCTCTCTATCTCCCTAACATAGTAGAACACTCTCTCTCTATCTCCCTGACATAGTAGAACACTCTCTCTCTATCTCCCTATCTCCCTGACATAGTAGAACACTCTATCTCCCTATCTCCCTAACATAGTAGAACACTCTATCTCCCTATCTCCCTAACATAGTAGAACACTCTCTCTCTATCTCCCTGACATAGTAGAACACACTCTCTCTATCTCCCTATCTCCCTTACATAGTAGAACACCCTCTCTATCTCCCTAACATAGTAGAACACACTCTCTCTATCTCCCTATCTCCCTTACATAGTAGAACACTCTCTCTCTATCTCCCTAACATAGTAGAACACACTCTCTCTATCTCTCTATCTCCCTAACATAGTAGAACACACTCTCTCTATCTCTCTATCTCCCTTACATAGTAGAACACCCTCTCTATCTCCCTTACATAGTAGAACACACTCTCTCTATCTCCCTTACATAGTAGAACACACTCTCTCTATCTCTCTATCTCCCTTACATAGTAGAACACTCTCTCTCTCTATCTCCCTATCTCCCTTACATAGTAGAACACACTCTCTCTATCTCCCTGACATAGTAGAACACTCTATCTCCCTATCTCCCTAACATAGTAGAACACACTCTCTCTATCTGCCTTACATAGTAGAACACACTCTCTCTATCTCCCTGACATAGTAGAACACTCTATCTCCCTATCTCCCTTACATAGTAGAACACTCTCTCTCTCTATCTCCCTATCTCCCTTACATAGTAGAACACTCTCTCTCTATCTCCCTTACATAGTAGAACACTCTCTCCCTATCTCCCTTACATAGTAGAACACTCTCTCTCTATCTCCCTATCTCCCTTACATAGTAGAACACTCTCTCTCTCTATCTCCCTATCTCCCTTACATAGTAGAACACTCTCTCTCTATCTCCCTTACATAGTAGAACACTCTCTCTCTATCTCCCTTACATAGTAGAACACTCTCTCTCTATCTCCCTTACATAGTAGAACACTCTCTCTCTCTATCTCCCTATCTCCCTTACATAGTAGAACACTCTCTCTCTATCTCCCTTACATAGTAGAACACTCTCTCCCTATCTCCCTTACATAGTAGAACACTCTCTCTCTATCTCCCTATCTCCCTTACATAGTAGAACACTCTCTCTCTATCTCCCTTACATAGTAGAACACTCTCTCTCTATCTCCCTTACATAGTAGAACACTCTCTCTCTATCTCCCTTACATAGTAGAACACTCTCTCTCTATCTCCCTTACATAGTAGAACACTCTCTCTATCTCCCTTACATAGTAGAACACTCTCTCTCTATCTCCCTTACATAGCAGAACACTCTCTCTCTATCTCCCTTACATAGTAGAACACTCTCTCTCTATCTCCCTATCTCCCTTACATAGTTGAACACTCCCCCTATCTCCCTATCTCCATTACATAGTTGAACACTCTCTCCCTATCTCCCTTACATAGTAGAACACTCTCTCTCTATCTCCCTATCTCCATTACATAGTTGAGCACTCTCTCTCTAGCTCCCTAACATAGTAGAAAACTCTCTCTCTATCTCCCTATCTCCCTTACATAGTAGAACACTCTCTCTCCATCTCCCTTACATAGTAGAACACTCTCTCTCTATCTCCCTATCTCCCTTACATAGTAGAACACTCTCTCTCCATCTCCCTTACATAGTAGAACACTCTCTCTATCTCCCTTACATAGTAGAACACTCTCTCTCTATCTCCCTATCTCCCTTACATAGTAGAACACTCTCTCTCCATCTCCCTTACATAGTAGAACACTCTCCCTATCTCCCTTACATAGTAGAACACTCTCTCTCCATCTCCCTTACATAGTAGAACACTCTCTCCATCTCCCTTACATAGTAGAACATTCTCTCTCTATCTCCTTATCTCCCTAACAAAGTAGAACACTCTCTCTATCTCCCTTACATAGTAGACCACTCTCTCTATCTCCCTTACATAGTAGAACACTTCCCCTATCTCCCTTACATAGTAGAACACTCTCTCTCCATCTCCCTTACATAGTAGAACACTCTCTCTATCTCCCTTACATAGTAGACCACTCTCTCTCTATCTCCCTTACATAGTAGAACACTCTCTCTATCTCCCTTACATAGTAGACCACTCTCTCTCTATCTCCCTTACATAGTAGAACACTCTCTCTCTATCTCCCTTACATAGTAGAACACTCTCTCTCTATCTCCCTATCTCCCTTACATAGTAGAACACTCTCTCTCTCCCTTACATAGTAGAACACTCTCTCTCTATCTCCCTTACATAGTAGAACACTCTCTCTCTCCCTTACATAGTAGAACACTCTCTCTCTATCTCCCTTACATAGTAGAACACTCTCTCTCTCCCTTAAATAGTAGAACACTCTCTCTCTATCTCCCTTACATAGTAGAACACTCTCTCTCTATCTCCCTATCTCCCTTACATAGTAGAACACCCCCCCTATCTCCCTAACATAGTAGAACACTCTCTCTCTATCTCCCCATCTCCCTAACATAGTAGAACACTCTCTCTCTATCTCCCTAGCTCCCTTACATAGTAGAACACTCTCTCTCTATCTCCCTTACATAGTATAACACTCTCTCTCTCTCTCCCTTACATAGTAGAACACTCTCTCGCTATCTCCCTGACATAGTAGAACAGTCTCTCTCTATCTCCCTTACATAGTATAACACTCTCTCTCTCTCTCCCTTACATAGTAGAACACTCTCTCTCTATCTACCTGACATAGTAGAACAGTCTCTCCCTATCTCCCTTACATAGTAGAACACTCTCTCTCTATCTCCCTTACATAGTAGAACACTCTCTCTCTATCGCCCTTACATAGTAGAACACTCTCTCTCTATATCCCTAACATAGTAGAACACTCTCTCTCTATCTCCCTTACATAGTAGAACACTCTCTCTCTATCTCCCTTACATAGTAGAACACTCTCTCTCTATATCCCTAACATAGTAGAACACTCTCTCTCTATATCCCTAACATAGTAGAACACTCTCTCTCTATCTCCCTTACATAGTAGAACACTCTCTCTCTATCTCCCTTACATAGTATAACACTATCTCTCTATCTCCCTAACATAGTAGAACACTCTCTCTCTATCTCCCTTACATAGTAGAACACTCTCTCTCTATCTCCCTATCTCCCTTACATAGTAGAACACTCTCTCTCTATCTCCCTATCTCCCTTACATAGTAGAACACTCTCTCTCTATATCCCTAACATAGTAGAACACTCTCTTTCTATCTCCCTATCTCCCGTACATAGTAGAACACCCCCCCTATCTCCCTTCCATAGTTGAACACTCTCTATCTCCCTGACATAGGGGGATATAGAGAGAGAGTTTTCTACTATCTCCCTTACATAGGAGAACACCCCGCTATCTCCCTTACATAGTAGAACACTCTCTCCCTATCTCCTTTACATAGTAGAAAACTCTCTCTCTATCTCCCTAACATAGTAGACCACTCTCTCTATCTCCCTTACATAGTAGAACACTTCCCCTATCTCCCTTACATAGTAGAACACTCTCTCTCTATATCCCTATCTCCCTTACATAGTAGAACACTCTCTCTCCATCTCCCTTACATAGTAGAACACTCTCTCTATCTCCCTTACATAGTAGACCACTCTCTCTATCTCCCTTACATAGTAGAACACTCTCTCTATCTCCCTTACATAGTAGACCACTCTCTCTCTATCTCCCTTACATAGTAGAACACTCTCTCTCTATCTCCCTTACATAGTAGAACACTCTCTCTCTGTCTATCTCCTTACATAGTAGAACACTCTCTCTCTCCCTTACATAGTAGAACACTCTCTCTCTATCTCCCTTACATAGTAGAACACTCTCTCTCTCTCTCTTACATAGTAGAACACTCTCTCTATCTCCCTTCATAGTAGAACACTCTCTCTCTATCTCCCTATCTCATACATAGTAGAACACTCTCTCTCCCTTACATAGTAGAACACTCTCTCTCATCCTCCTTACATAGTAGAACACTCTCTCTCTCCTTACATAGTAGAAACACTCTCTCTCTATCTCCTTACATAGTAGAACCTCTCTCTCTATCTCCTATCTCCCATACATAGTAGAACACCCCCTATCTCCCTAACATAGTAGAACGTCCTCTCTCTCTATCTCCCCATCTCCTAACATAGTAGAACACTCTCTCTCTATCTCCTAGCTCCTTACATAGTAGAACACTCTCTCTCTATCTCCCCATAGTAGAACACTCTCTCTCTATCTCATCCTTACATAGTAGAACACCCCCCCTATCTCCCTTACATAGTATAACACTCTCTCTCTATCTCCCTATCTCCCTTCCATAGTAGAACACTCTCTATCTCATGGGGATATAGAGAGATAGTTTTCTACTATCTCCACTTACATAGAGAACACCCCGTATCTCCTTACATAGTAGAACACTCTCCTATCTCCTTTACATAGTAGAAAACTCTCTATTCTCAATATAAAGAGAACATCTCCTAGCATAGTAGAACGCTCTCTCGTCTCATAGTCTCCTATCTCCATTACACATAGTAACACTCTATTCCCATTCATAGTTTCTATATCCCTATCTCCATTACATAG
>NW_027034655.1:0-8476 GCF_034236695.1 Oncorhynchus nerka | reverse complement strand
GAGAGAGAGAAAGAGAGAGAGAGAGAGAGGGAGAGAGAGAGGGAGGGAGAGAGGGAGGGAGAGAGAGAGGGAGAGAGAGAGGAGGGAGAGAGAGAGGAGGGAGAGAGAGAGGAGGGAGAGAGAGAGAGGGGAGGTGAGGAGAGAGAGAGAGAGGGAGAGGAGGAGGGAGGAGAGAGGAGGTGAAAGGGAGAGGGAGGTGAGAGGAGGGAGGTGAAAGGGAAAGAGAGGTGAGAGGGGAGGTGAGAGGGAGAGGGAGGTGAGAGGGAGGGAGGGGGAGGTGAGAGGAGCTTGCTACCAGTCTGTGCAAGTTGTCATTCCTAAGAAGGTGTTTCTTCTGTTGTCACCTTGCTAATTGCCTTGTCAATCTAACTCGGCCCTCCAAGCCACCCAAATGAAGCGTAATTAACTAACGTAATTAGAAACATTATTTTAGGACAGAGAGAGAAGAGAGTGAGACGAAACAAAGGATGACAGGTGGAATATAAGATAAATGATATAGGAGAGGGATGGAGAGAAACAAAGGTAGACAAATGAGAGCAGAGAGACAGAGAGAGAGAGAGAGACACAGAGAGAGAGAGAGAGAGCAGAGAGAGAGAGAGAGAGAGAGAGAGAGACAGAGAGAGAGAGAGACAGAGAGAGAGAGACACAGAGAGAGAGACACAGAGAGAGACAGAGAGAGAGAGACACAGAGAGAGAGAGACACAGAGAGAGACACAGAGAGAGAGCACAGAGAGAGAGAGACACAGAGAGAGGAGACACAGAGAGAGACACAGAGAGAGAGAGACACAGAGAGAGAGAGACACAGAGAGAGAGACACAGAGAGAGAGAGACAGAGAGAGAGACGAGAGACAGAGAGAGAGACAGAGACAGAGAGACAGAGAGAGAGTATGTGTAATGTTTACTGTTAATTTTGTTGTTTTTCACTTTATATATTCACTTTGTATGTTGTCTACCTCACTTGCTTTGGCAATGTTAACACATGTTTCCATGCCAATAAAGCCCTTGAATTGAATTGAGAGAAACAGAGAGACCCCCATGGATATCAAAACAACACTGAAGGCTAAGGAACAGCACATCAGAAATCAGCTCAAAGTAATTGGAAGACTCCCTAGAATCCAACCACTTCTGGGAAAAATGGTAAACTCTAAAACAAACAACATGAAGAGTTATCTATCCAAAACAGAGATGTCTGGGTAAACCACTTCTCCAATCTGATTGGCTCTGATAACTAAAGAATAAAGAAGCAAAAACATGTACAGGATCAAATACAGATCTTAGAATGAACTATTAAAGACCAGAACCCAATGGATTCCAGAACAAACTGGATTCCAGAACCCAATGGATTCAGAATGACGAACACTGGATTCCAGAACCCAATGGATTCCAGAACAAACTGGATTCAGAACCCAATGGATTCTCCAATGACATTGAATGAACTACAGGACAAAGTACAAACCCTCCAACCCCAAAAGACTTGTGGTGTTGATGGTATCCACAATGAAATTATATAACAGACAACAAATTCCAATTGGCTAAACTTAAACTGTTTAACATCATCCTCAGCTCTGGCATCTTCCCCATTATATGGAACCAAGGACTGATCACCCTAATCACAAGAAGTGGAGACAAATTTGACCCCAATAACTACCGTGGGATATGCGTCAACAGCAACCTTGGGAGAATCCTCTGCATTATCATTAACAGCAGACTCGTACATTTCCTCAATGAAAACAATGTACTGAGCAAATGTCAAATTGGCTTTTTATCAAATTACCGTACGACAGACCACGTATTTCACCCTGCACACCCTAATTGACGACCAAACAAACAAACCAAAAGGCAAAGTTCTCTCTTTGTTCAGTAAAAAAATATTTTGTCTCAATTTGGCATGAAGACCTGTAATACAAACGGATGGAAAGTGGTGTTAGGAGAAAAACACACAACATTATAAAATCCATGTACGCAAACAAGTGTGCGGTTAAAATGGGCAATACCAAAATAAAAGCCCAGTCACCCCCTGCTAGAATCCGAAGTCAAATGTCTGCTGTTTGCTGATGATCTGGTGCTTCTGTCACCGGCCAAGGAGACCTGCCAGCAGCGCCTAGATCTTCTACAGATTCTGTTGTCAGACCTGGAGCCACTGACAATCAAATCTCAGTGAACCAAAATAATGAGTGTTCAAAAGGTCAGTCACCAGGACCACAAATACACATTCATCTAGACACTGCATTGTCCTAGAGCACACACAGCCATGCATGTCTTGGCCTCAAACATCAGCGCCACAGGTAGCTTCCACAAAGCTGTGAACCATCTAGAGACAAGGCAAGAAGGGCCTTCCAGGCCATCAAAAGAACATCACATTCCAACATACCAATTAGGATCTGGCTAAAAATGCTAGGATCAGTCATAGAACACAGCGTGGAACACTTGGAATGGTGCGTGCAGCGAGACAGAATCAGGCGATGCCACTAGTGGTCAAGTCAGAAAGGTGACATGTTAGATTCTATAACCACCTAAGAAAGCGATTCCCAAACCTTCCATAACAAAGCCATCACCATGAAAGGGATGGGCACTGGAGAAGAGTCCTAAGCAAGCTGGATCCTGGGAGCTCTGTTCACAAACACAAACACACCCACAGGAGAACCCAGATACACACAATTAGACCAATCAAAATCATGAGACATCAAGAGATCATTACTGAGACAAACTAGAATGCTATTGGCCTAAACTGACCCAAGGTTAGGGAAAGCTTTGACTATGTACAGACTCAGTGAGCATGGCCATTGCTATTGAAGAGGAATAGCAGCAGTAACAGGAGACATGGCTCTCAGAAGACAAGAGCTATGTGCTCACTACCAAACAAGTTGAGAGGGAACTGAAGCTGCACTCACCTAACCTCCTGTCAAGCGTGTGACCATAGTGAGACACATATTTTGCCCTCAGATTACACAGATCCACAAAGAGAGAAGATATCTCATCCATCTCCAGAGAGAGAGAAAAGACAGAGAGAGAGACAGAGATGAAGAGAGAAAGACAGAGAGAGAAGAGACAAGAGAGAAGGGAGAGACAGAGAGGAAGAGAAGGAGAGAGACAGAGGGAGAGGAGAGAGAAGAAGAAGAGACAAGAGGAGAGGGAAGAGAGAGGAGAGACAGAGAGAGGAGAAGGACGGAGAGAGACGAGGAAAGAAAGGAGAGAAAATAGAGAAGGAAGAGAGGAGAGACAGAGAGGGGAGAGACAAGAAGGAGAGAGAGAGAGGAGAGAGGAGAGAGAGAGGAGAGAGACAGAGGAAGAGAGAGAGGAGAGAGACAGAGAGGAGAGGAGAGAGATCGAGAGGAGAGGAGGGAGAGACGAGAGAGGAGAGAGAGACAGAAGAAAGAAAGGAAGAGACAAGAGGAAGAGACAAGGAGGAAGAGAGGGACAGAGAGGAAGAGAAAGACAGAGGAGGAGAGAGAATCTCGTCGGCAGCCAAATGGGATGAGCTAATCGCATGAAGAGTGCGTGAAGTTTGGACTAAATGAACACAATTTGTTTGTGACACATATTTTCCCTCAGATTACACAGATCCACGAGAGAAAGTATCATCATCTCGGAGAAAGAAAAGACAGAGGAGAGAGAAGAGACAGAGAGAGAGAGAGAGAAGAAGAGATGAGGAGAGAGAGGAGGAGAGAGAGACAGAGAGGAGAGAAGAGAGGAGAGAGACAGAGAGGAGAGAGACAGAAGAGAGGAGAGAAGAGAAGGAGAGAAAGATGGAAGGAGAGGAGGAGAGGAGAAGAGACAGAGAGGAGAGAGGAGGAGGAGAGATAGAGAGGAAGAGATAGAAGGAAAGGAAAGACAAGAGAAGGGAGAGAGACAGAGGAGGGAGAGGGAAGAAAGGGAGAAGAGACAGAGAGGAGAGGAGAGAGAGAGAGAGGGAGAAGGGAGAGAAGAGACAGAGAAGAAGGAGGAAGAAGAGAGGAGAGAGACAAGAGAGGAGAAGACAGAGGAGAAGAGGAGAGAAGAGAGAAGAGAGAGGAAGAAGAGGAGAAGGAGGGGACGAAGGAAGGAGAGGAAGGAGGAAGGAAAGGAAGGAGAAGACAGAGAGAGAGAGAGATAGAGGAAGAGGAAAGGAAGAGACAGAGACAGAGAGAGAGAAAGAGAAGGGAAGAGAGAGACAAGGAGAGAGAGACAAGAGAGAGGAGAGGAAAGGGAGGAAGACAGAGAGGAGGAGGAGAGAGAGAAGGAGAGAAATATAGAAGAAGGAAGAAGAGGAAGGAGAGGAGAGGAAGTGGAGGAGAGAGAGGAGAAGATAGAAGAGGGCAGAGAGGAGAGAGAGAGAGAAAGAAAGAGAGAGGAAGAGAGAGAAGAGACAAGAAGAAGAGAGAAGAGATAGAGAGAACCAGAGAAGAAGAGAGAAGAAGGGAGAGGAGACAGAAGAAGGAGAATAGAAGAAGAAAGAAGAGAGAACAGAAGAGAAGAGAGAGAAGACGGAAGGAGGAGAAGGAATCCTAAGTGAAGCAGTACGTCAAGGTCTTAATACATGAGGTGACGTTTGGATAAAATGGAACACCGTTTGTTCAGTCACGAGGTAACATGTTATTCTGTCAGGTGAGGAGGTGGGACTGGTTGAACAGAGGGGAGACATCATGTTATTCTGTCAGGTGAGGAGTGGAACTGGTTGACACAGGGGAGACATCATGTTATTCTGTCAGGTGAGGAGGTGGGACTGGTTGGAACAGGGGAGACATCATGTTATTCTGTCAGGTGAGGAGGTGGGACTGGTTGAACAGGGGAGACAACATGTTATTCTGTCAGGTGAGGAGGTGGGACTGGTTGAACAGGGGGAGACAACATGTTATTCTGTCAGGTGAGGAGGTGGGACTGGTTGAACAGGGGAGACATCATGTTATTCTGTCAGGTGAGGAGGTGGGACACTGGGAGACAGACATGTTAGTTCTGTCAGGTGAGGAGGTGGGACTGGTTGAACAGGGGAGACATCATGTTATTCTGTCAGGTGAGGAGGTGGGACTGGTTGAACACAGGGAGACAACATGTTATTCTGTCAGGTGAGGAGGTGGGACTGGTTGAACAGGGGAGACAACATGTTATTCTGTCAGGTGAGGAGGTGGGACACGGGGAGACAACATGTTATTCTGTCAGGTGAGGAGGTGGGACTGGTTGAACACAGAGACATGTTATTCTGTCAGGTGAGGAGGTGGGACTGGTTGAACACGGGGAGACAACATGTTATTCTGTCAGGTGAGGAGGTGGGACTGGTTGAACACGGGAGACACATGTTATTCTGTCAGGTGAGGAGGTGGGACTGGTTGAACATGGGAGACAACATGTTATTCTGTCAGGTGAGGAGGTGGGACTGGTTGAACAGGGGAGATAACATGTTATTCCTGTCAGGTAGAGAGAGTCAGGACTGGTTGAACACGGGGAACAACATGTGTCCCTATCAGAGTAAAGAGAGTAGAACTAAGTTGGAATAACATATTATTCTGTCAGATGTGAGGAGAGTGGGACACAGTTGAACAGGGGAGACAGCATGTTATTCTGTCAGGTGGGGAGGTGGGACTGAGTTGAACAGAGAGACATATTATTTCTGTCAGGTGAGGAGAATTAGGACTTTGGATTGAACACAGGAGAGACATCATGTTATTCTATCAGGTAAAGGAAAGTCGGTTTCTGAGGAGACAACATATTATTCTATTATCAGGTGAGAGAATGGGACTGATTGGACAGGGAACCCAGCATATTATTCTGTCAGGTGAGGAGGTGGATCTGCTGAACAGGAGACTAACATGTTATCCTGGTCAGGTGAGGAGGTGGGACTGGCTGAACAGGGGAGACACAACATGTTATTCTGTCAGGTGAGGAGGTGGGACTGGTTAGGAACACAATTCTGGAGACAGTGGAACATGTTGAACAACATGTCTGTCAGGTGAGGAGGTGGGACCTGGCTGAACAGGAGACAACATGTTATTCTGTCAGTGAGGAGGTGGGACTGGCTGAATTCTGTCAGGGAGAGGTGGGACTGGTTGAACGGATATTGTCTGTCAGGTGAGGAGGTGGACTGGTTGAACAGGGAGACATCATGTTATTCTGTCAGGTGAGGAGGACTGGCTGGAACAACATGTTATTCTGTCAGGTGGAGAGGTGGACTGGTTGAACAACATGTTATTCTGTCAGGTGAGAGAGTGGGACTGGTTGAACAGAGGGAGACATCATGTTATTCTGTCAGGTGAGGAGAGGTGGGACTGGATTGAACAGAGGAGACATCATGTATTCATATCCAGAGTGAGAGGAGTGGAACCGCAGGAGACAACATGTTATTCTGTCAGAGTGAGAGAGTGGGACTGGTTGAACAAGGGGAGACAACTGTGTTCTGTCGGGTGAGAGAGTGGGACTGGACTGAACAGGGAAGACAACATGTTATTCTGTCAGGTGAGGAGGTGGGACACGGGGAGACAACATGTTATTCTGTCAGGTGAGGAGGTGGGACTGGTTGAACAGGGGGAGACAACATGTTATTCTGTCAGGTGAGGAGGTGGGACTGGTTGAACAGGGGAGACAACATGTTATTCTGTCAGGTGAGGAGGTGGGACTGGTTGAACATGGGGAGACATGTTATTCTGTCAGGTGAGGAGGTGGGACTGGTTGAACACGGGAGACAACATGTTATTCTGTCAGGTGAGGAGGTGGGACTGGTTGAACACAGGAGAGACAACATGTTATTCTGTCAGGTGAGGAGGTGGGACTGGTTGAACACAGGGAGACAACATGTTATTCTGTCAGGTGAGGAGGTGGGACTGGTTGAACACAGGAGAGACAACATGTTATTCTGTCAGGTGAGGAGGTGGGACTGGTTGAACACAGGGAGACAACATGTTATTCTGTCAGGTGAGGAGGTGGGACTGGTTGAACACGGGGAGACAACATGTTATTCTGTCAGGTGAGGAGGTGGGACTGGTTGAACACGGGAGACATGTTATTCTGTCAGGTGAGGAGGTGGGACTGGTTGAACAGGGGAGACAACATGTTATTCTGTCAGGTGAGGAGGTGGGACTGGTTGAACAGGGGAGACAACATGTTATTCTGTCAGGTGAGGAGGTGGGACTGGTTGAACAGAGAGACATGTTATTCTGTCAGGTGAGGAGGTGGGACACGGGGAGACATGTTATTCTGTCAGGTGAGGAGGTGGGACTGGTTGAACAGGGGAGACATCATGTTATTCTGTCAGGTGAGGAGGTGGGACTGGTTGAACAGGGAGACAACATGTTATTCTGTCAGGTGAGGAGGTGGGACTGGTTGAACACGGGGAGACAACATGTTATTCTGTCAGGTGAGGAGGTGGGACTGGTTGAACACGGGAGACAACATGTTATTCTGTCAGGTGAGGAGGTGGGACTGGTTGAACACAGGGAGACAACATGTTATTCTGTCAGGTGAGGAGGTGGGACTGGTTGAACACGGAGACAACATGTTATTCTGTCAGGTGAGGAGGTGGGACACGGGGAGACAACATGTTATTCTGTCAGGTGAGGAGGTGGGACTGGTTGAACAGGGGGAGACAACATGTTATTCTGTCAGGTGAGGAGGTGGGACTGGTTGAACAGGGGAGACAACATGTTATTCTGTCAGGTGAGGAGGTGGGACTGGTTGAACAGGGGGAGACAACATGTTATTCTGTCAGGTGAGGAGGTGGGACTGGTTGAACACGGAGACAACATGTTATTCTGTCAGGTGAGGAGGTGGGACTGGTTGAACACAGGGAGACAACATGTTATTCTGTCAGGTGAGGAGGTGGGACTGGTTGAACACGGGGAGACAACATGTTATTCTGTCAGGTGAGGAGGTGGGACTGGTTGAACAGGGAGACAACATGTTATTCTGTCAGGTGAGGAGGTGGGACTGGTTGAACACGGGAGACAACATGTTATTCTGTCAGGTGAGAAGTGGGACTGGATTGAATAATATGTTATTCTATCAGGTGAAGTGGAACTAGTTAGACTGAGAATGGCATGTTATTCTGTCAGAGTGGACAGTTGAGAGTGGAGACAACGTGCAGAGGGAGACAACATGTTATTCTGTCAGGTGAGAGGTGGGACTGGTTGAACAGAGACAACATGTTATTGTCAGGTGAGGTGGGACCACGGGGACAATGTTGTCTGTCAGGTGAGGAGGTGGGACTGGTTGAACAGGGGAACATCATGTTATTTTGTCAGGTGAGAGGTGGGACACGGGGAGACATGTTATTCTGTCAGGTGAGGAGAGTGGGACTAGTTAGACAGGAGACATCATATTATTCTATCAGGTAAAGAGAATGAGACTAGTTAGACACAGAGACAACATATTATTCTGTCAGGTGAAGGAAGAGTCGGACTAGTTGAACACAGGAGACAGCTTGTGTATCGTTTCTGTCAGGTGGGGAGGGTGAGACTGGTTGAACACAGAACAACATATTATTCTGTCAGGCGAAGGAAGAGTCGGACTG
>NW_027034654.1:0-8475 GCF_034236695.1 Oncorhynchus nerka | reverse complement strand
TCCCTCTGTCCTCTCTCTCCCTCTGTCTCTCTCTCTCCCTCTATCTCTCTCTCTGCCCTCTGTCTCTCTCTCTCCTCTGTCTCTCTCTCCTCTCTCTCTCTCCCTCTGTCTCCTCTCTCTCCCTCTGTCCCTCTCTCCCTCTGTCTCTCTCTCTCCCTCTGTCTCTCCCTCTGTCTCTCTCTCTGTCTCTCTCTCCCTCTCTCTCCATCTGTCTCTCTCTCTCCCTCTGCCTCTCTCTCTCCCTCTGTCTCTCTCTCCTCTGTCTCTCTCTCCCTGTCTCCTCCCTCTGTCTCTCTCTCCCTCTGTCTCTCTCTCCCTCTGTCTCTCTGTCTCTCCTCTGTCTCTCTCCTCTGTCTCTCTCCCTCTGTCTCCTCTCTTTCTGTCTCTCTCTCCTCTGTCCTCTCCTCTGTCTCTCTCTCTGTCTCTCTCCCTCTGTCTCTCTCTCCCTCTGTCTCTCTCTCTCCCTCTGTCTCTCTCTCCCTCTGTCTCTCTCTCCCTCTGTCTCTCTCTCCCTCTGTCTCTCTCTCTCTCTCTCTCCCTCTGTCTCTCTCTCCCTCTGTCTCTCTCCCTCTCTCTCTCTCCCTCTGTCTCTCTCCCTCTGTCTCTCTCTGTCTCTCTCTCTCCCTCCTCTCTCTCTCTCCCTCTGTCTCTCCTCTCTCCTCTGTCTCTCTCTCCTCTCTCTCTCTCTCTCCCTCTGTCTCTCTCTCTCCCTCTGTCTCTCTCCCTCCCTCTGTCTCTCTCCCTCTGTCTCTCTCCCTCTGTCTCTCTCTCTCCCTCTCGTCTCTCCCTCTGTCTCTCTCTGTCTCTCTCTCTGTCTCTCTCTCTCCCTCTGTCTCTCTCTCTCCTCGTCTCTCTCTCTCCCTCTGTCTCTCTCCTCCCTCTGTCTCTCTCTCTCCCTCTGTCTCTCTCTCCCTCTGTCTCTCTCTCCCTCTGTCTCTCTCTCCCTCTGTCTCTCTGTCTCCCTCTGTCTCTCTCCCTCTCTCTCTCTCCCTCTGTCTCTCCCTCTGTCTCTCTCTGTCTCTCTCCCCTCTCTCTCTCTCCTCTCTCTCTCTCTCTCCTCTCTCCCTGTTTCTCTCTCTCTGTTTCTCTCTCTCGCGCTCTGTGCTTCTCTTTTTTTGGCACAAATCACACACAGAGCCCTGTAACATAATAGAGTATGTGTTTTGTAGGACGTGGCAGAGTCATGGGGAGCCAGAGGAGGTGTGGTCCTCTGATAGACGTGTCCAAACACCTGACCAACCTCCGTTACCCGCCTGGAACGATGTTGCACATAACCCCTTACAGTGAGTCTGTGGGGAGGGACGGAGTGGTGTCCCTATCTCCCCTCTCACCTTCCCTCCCCTGCCCCCCTCTTCCCCAACCCCTCCCTTTCAGCATAACCCCCATAGTGAGTCTGGGGGAGGGACGGAGTAGTGTGTCCCCTATCTCCCCTCTCACCTTCCTCCCCTTCCCCCCAACCCCTCCCTTTCAGCATAACCCCTTACAGTGAGTCTGTGGGGAGGGACGGAGGGTGTGTCCCTATCTCCCCTCTCACTTTCCCTCCCCCTGTCCCCCTCTTCCCCCAACCCCTCCCTTCCAGCATAACCCCTTACAGTGAGTCTGTGGGGAGGGACGGAGTGGTGTGTCCCCCTATCTCCCCCTCTCACCTTCCCTCCCCCTGTCCCCAACCCTCCCTTTCAGCATAACCCCTTACAGTGAGTCTGGGGGAGGGACGGAGTGGTGTGTCCCCTATCTCCCTCTCACTTTCCTCCCCTGTCCCCTCTTCCCCCAACCCCTCCCTTTCAGCATAACCCCTTACAGTGAGTCTGTGGGGAGGGACGGAGTGGTGTGTCCCCTATCTCCCCTCTCACCTTCCCTCCCCTGCCCCCTCTTCCCCCAACCCCTCCCTTTCAGCATAACCCCTTACAGTGAGTCTGGGGGAGGGACGGAGTAGTGTGTCCCTATCTCCCCTCTCACCTTCCCTCCCCTGTCCCCCAACCCTCCCTTTCAGCATAACCCCTTACAGTGAGTCTGGGGGAGGGACGGAGTAGTGTGTCCCCTATCTCCCCTCTCACCTTCCCTCCCCCCCGTCCCCCAACCCCTCCCTTTCAGCATAACCCCTTACAGTGAGTCTGGGGAGGGACGGAGGGTGTGTCCCCCTATCTCCCCTCTCACTTTCCTCCCCTGTGCCCTCTTCCCCAACCCCTCCCTTTCAGCATAACCCCTTACAGTGAGTCTTGGGGGAGGGACAGAGTGGTGTGTCCCCTATCTCCCCTCTCACTTTCCCTCCCCCTGCCCCCTCTTCCCCCAACCCCTCCCTTTCAGCACAACCCTTTACAGTGAGTCTGTGGGGAGGGACGGAGTGGTGTGTCCCCTATCTCCCCTCTCACTTTCCCTCCCCTGTCCCACTCTTTTCCCCAACCCTCCCTTTCAGCTCCAGTAACCCTGGACCCGACCACGTCCTGCCCATCTCTGGTCCTCTCCCCTGGGCTAACCTCTGTCCAGCTGGGAAAGGAGAGGATCCAGATCCAGCCTGCTAACCCAGAGAGATTTGACCCGATCGACTGCGCTCTGGGCTGGGAAGGATTCAGTGCCGGCACCCACTGCTGGACCGTGGAGGTGAGGCACTCACTGACTGAGGATGGGTTTCACATGGCACACTGTTCACTATTTGGTGCTTTTGACCACGGCCCATAAACACACACTGATGGAGGTTTTTGGTGCTTTTGACCAGGGCCCATAAACACACACTGATGGAGGTTCTTGGTGCTTTTGACCAGGGCCCATACACACACACTGATGGAGGTTCTTGGTGCTTTTGACCAGGGCCCATAAACACACACTGATGGAGGTTCTTGGTGTTTTTGACCAGGGCCCATACACACACACTGATGGAGGTTCTGGTGCTTTTGACCAGGGCCCATAAACACACACTGATGGAGGTTCTTGGTGCTTTGACCAGGGCCCATACACACACACTGATGGAGGTTCTTGGTGCTTTTGACCAGGGCCCATAAACACACACTGATGGAGGTTCTTGGTGTTTTTGACCAGGGCCCATACACACACACTGATGGAGGTTCTTGGTGTTTTTGACCAGGGCCCATACACACACACTGATGGAGGTTCTGGTGCTTTTGACCAGGGCCCATACACACACACTGATGGAGGTTCTTGGTGTTTTTGACCAGGACCCATACACACACACTGATGGAGGTTCTGGTGTTTTTGACCAGGGCCCATACACACACACTGATGGAGGTTTTTGGTGCTTTTGACCAGGGCCCATACACACACACTGATGGAGGTTCTGGTGTTTTTGACCAGGGCCCATACACACACACACACAGAACTTTATTGATGGTATTGGAGGAATATTATATATATTTGTCTTTTCAGGAATGGTACTTTGTCGGTACAATTCAAAATATAATAAGTATACAAGAGTATAATGATAACAAATATATCCTGCTTCAAGGTTGGAGAGAGCAGCAACTGACAGTTGGTGTGGCTAGCCAATCGGTGCGTAGGAGGGAGGAGTTTGAGGCGTGTCCGGGAGGAGGGGCTATGGACCTCAGCCTACGGAATGGGACGTACCGTGCCATGACCACACCCTGTACCACCCTCCTCTGGACTGGTCCCGCCTTTCACAGGATCAAGGTGGGGCAATAGTTAGATAAGAGGGTGTACTTGAGAGAGGGGAGGCACACCCACAAGTATTAGAATAGAATCAAATAGATTCAGTTAATTAACTGTTGACCCTGTGTGTCTAATCCTTAGTCTTCTGTTTCTGTAGTTTTACCCTGTAAGACAGAGTGCCAACAACAGATTTCCTTTTTCTTCATTTATCATTTCTTATAGATAAAACCATCCTCAAAATGAAGTTTTATGTTATCTTTAGGTGTTTCTGGACTGGGAGGAGGGTCAGGTGGAATTCTGGGATGCCATGAGGGACAAACTCCTGTTCACCTTCACGCACCGCTCACAGAGACGCTGTATCCGTACTTCGAGAGCAGCTGTTCTAAGTGCTGGCTAGTGGTGTTACCCCCAGAGAGTGTGTGTGGAGGTAGAGCTAGATCCTATCCCTGGGGATGACGATGGAGACCAGATCCCACACGACGGATCATCCAATGAGGGAGAGGATACCGAGACTAGATCCACTGACGACAGCAAGCTGACAGAAACCGGATCCCTGTCGAAGCCCAGATCCCAATGACCGGATCTCCCAAGATCTCAACCACTGACCAGAACCAAGAGACAAGATCCCCTGACAAAAACGCCAAACACCGGATCCGCCAAAGGATGGGCCGGATCCCAAAGACTAAATCCACCGGAAAGGGAAAGATCCCACAGACTGGATTCGCTGTTCAGAAGCAGATCAAAAACACGAGATCCAATGGAAGCTACCACATCACGAAGCGATAGGCCGCTAGTCCAGGTCAGAGGACAGGATCCACTGAGTGATCCACTGAGAGAACCACTGAGAGATCCACAAGCAACAACACAGAGATCAAGTTGCCCTGCAGCTGAGCCCAGATCATCCAACACACAAGAGATCACCCAACACAGACTAGATCCCCTACCTCCACAGACTAGATCTCCTACCTCCACAGACTAGACCCCCTACCTCCATAGACTAGATCCGCTACCTCCATAGACTAGATCCCCTACCTCCATAGACTAGATCCCCTACCTCCATAGACTAGATCCCCTACCTCCGTAGACTAGATCTCCTACCTCCACAGACTAGATCCCCTACCTCCACAGACTAGATCCCTACCTCTGTTGACTAGATCCCCTACCGTTGACTAGATCTCCTACCTCCGTTGACTAGATCCCCCTATCTCCGTTGACTAGATCCCCTACCTCCGTTGACTAGATCTCCTCCTACCTCCAAGGACTAGATCTCCTACCTCCGCTTGACTAGATCCCCTACCTCCGGGACTAGATCTCCTACCTCCGTTGACTAGATCCCCTACCTCCATAGACTAGATCCCCTACCTCCACAGACTAGATCCCCTACCTCCACAGACTAGACTCCTACCTCCACAGACATTTTAACATTTAAGTCATTTAGCAGACGCTCTATCCAGAGCGACTTACAAATTGGTGTCACCTAAGACATCCAGGAACACACTCTACAATAGTGCATCTAAATCTAGTAAAGGGGGGTGAGAAGGGATTACTTTATCCTATCCTAGGTATTCCTGAAAGAGGTGGGGTTTCAGGTGTCTCCGGAAGGTGGTGTGATTGACTCTGCTGTCCTGGCATCGTGAGGGAGTTTGTTCCACCATTGGGGGCCAGAGCAGCTAACAGTTTTGACTGGGCTGCAAAAAGGGAACTGTACTTCCTCAGTGGTAGGGAGGCGAGCAGGCCAGAGGTGGATGAACGAGTGCCCTTGTTTGGGTGTAGGGGCCTGATCAGAGCCTGGAGGTACTGAGGTGCCGTTCCTCACAGCCCGTAGGCAAGCACCATGGTATTGTAGCGGATGCGAGCTTCAACTGGAAGCCAGTGGAGGGAGCGGAGGAGGTGACGGAGAGAACTTGAAGGTTGAACACCAGACGGGCTGCGGCGTTCTGACAGAGTTGTAGGGGTTAATGGCACAGGCAGGGGAGCCCAGCCAACAGCGAGTTGCAGTAATCCAGACGGGAGATGACAAGTGCCTGGATTAGGACCTGCGCCGCTTCCTGTGTGAGGCAGGGTCGCACTCTGCGGATGTTGTAGAGCATGAACTACAGGAACGGGCCACCGCCTTTGATGTTAGTTGAGAAATCCAGGGTGTTGTCCAGGATCACGCCAAGGTTCTTAGCGCTCTGGGAGGAGGACACAATGGAGTTGTCAACCGTGATGGCGAGATCATGGAACGGGCAGTCCTTCCCCGGGAGGAAGAGCAGCTCCGTCTTGCCGAGGTTCAGCTTGAGGTGGTGATCCGTCATCCACACTGATATGTCTGCAGACATGCAGAGATGCGATCGGGCCACCTGATCATCAGAAGGGGGAAAGGAGAAGATTAATTGTGTGTCAGTCTGCATAGCAATGATAGGAGAGACCATGTGAGGTTATGACAGAGCCAAGTGACTTGGTGTATAGCGAGAATAGGAGAGGGCCTAGAACAGAGCCCTGGGGGACGCCAGTGGTGAGAGCGCGTGGTGAGGGAGACAGATTCTCGCCACGCCACCTGGTAGGAAGCGACCTGTCAGGTAGGACGAATCCAAGTGTGGGCCGCGCGGAGATGCCTAACTTCGGAGAGGGTGGAGAGGGAGGATCTGATGGTTCACAGTATCAAGGCAGCCGATAGGTCTAGAAGGATGAGAGCAGAGGAGAGAGTTAGCTTTAGCAGTGCGGAGCGCTCCGTGATACAGAGAGAAGAGCAGTCTCAGTTGAATGACTAGTCTTGAAACCTGACTGATTTGGATCAAGAAGGTCATTCTGGAGAGAGATAGCGGGAGAGCTGGCCAAGGACGGCACGTTCAAGAGTTTTTGGAGAGAAAAGAAAGAAGGGATACTGGTCTGTAGTTGTTGACATCGGAGGGATCGAGTGTAGGCTTTTTCAGAAGGGGTGCAACTCTCGCTCTCTTGAAGACGGAAGGGACGTAGCCAGCGGTCAGGGATGAGTTGATGAGCGAGGTGAGGTAAGGGAGAAGGTCTCCGGAAATGGTCTGGAGAAGAGAGGAGGGGATAGGGTCAAGCGGGCAGGTTGTTGGGCGGCCGGCCGTCACAAGACGCGAGATTTCATCTGGAGAGAGAGGGGAGAAAGAGGTCAGAGCACAGGGTAGGGCAGTGTGAGCAGAACCAGCGGTGTCGTTTGACTTAGCAAACGAGGATCGGATGTCGTCGACCTTCTTTTCAAAATGGTTGACGAAGTCATCTGCAGAGAGGGAGGAGGAGGATTCAGGAGGGAGGAGAAGGTGGCAAAGAGCTTCCATGGTTAGAGGCAGATGCTTGGAATTTAGAGTGGTAGAAAGTGGCTTTAGCAGCAGACACAGAAGAGGAAAATGTAGAGAGGAGGGAGTGAAAGGATGCCAGGTCCGCAGGGAGGCAGTTTTCTCCACTTCCGCTCGGCTGCCCGGAGCTCCTGTTCTGTGAGCTCGCAATGAGTCAGCTGAGCCACGGAGCGGGGAGGGGGAGGACCGAGCCGGCCTGGAGGATAGGGGCCATAGAGAGTCAAAGGATGCAGAAAGGAGGAGAGAGGGTTGAGGAGGCAGAATCAGGAGATAGGTTGGAGAAGGCTTTGGCAGAGGAAGAGATGATAGGATGGAAGAGGAGAGAGTAGCGGGGGAGAGAGAGAGCGAAGGTTGGGGGACGGCGCGATACTATCCGAGTAGGGGCAGTGTGGGAAGTGTTGGATGAGAGCGAGAGGGAAAAGGATACAAGGTAGTGGTTTGAGACTTGGAGGGGAGTTGCAATGAGGTTAGTGGAAGAACAGCATCTAGTAAAGATGAGGTCGAGCGTGACGGCCTGCCTTGTGAGTAGGGGGGAAGGTGGAGGGTGAGGTCAAAGAGGAGAGAGTGGAAAGAAGGAGGCAGAGAGGAATGAGTCAAAGGTAGACGTGGGGGAGGTTAAAGTCGCCCAGAACTGTGAGAGGTGAGCCGTCCCTCAGGAAAGGAGCTTATCAAGGCATCAAGCTCATTGATGAACTCTCGAGGGAACCTGGAGGGCGATAAATGATAAGGATGTTAAGCTTGAAAGGGCTGGTAACTGTGACAGCATGGAATTCAAAGGAGGCGATAGACAGATGGGTAAGGGAGAAAGAGAGAATGACCACTTAGGAGAGATGAGGATCCCGGTGCCACCACCCCGCTGACCAGAAGCTCTCGGGGTGTGCGAGAACACGTGGGCGGACGAAGAGAGAGCAGTAGGAGTAGCAGTCTTATCTGTGGTGATCCATGTTTCTGTCAGTGCCAAGAAGTCGAGGGACTGGAGGGAGGCATAGGCTGAGATGAACTCTGCCTTGTTGGCCGCAGATCGGCAGTTCCAGAGGCTACCGGAGACCTGGAACTCCACGTGGGTCGTGCGCACTGGGACCACCAGATTAGGGTGGCCGCGGCCACTCGGTGTGGAGCGTTTGTATGGTCTGTGCAGAGAGGAGAGAACAGGGATAGACAGACACATAGTTGACAGGCTACAGAAGAGGCTACGCTAATGCAAAGGAGATTGGAATGACAAGTGGACTACACGTCTCGAATGTTCAGAAAGTTAAGCTTACGTAGCAAGAATCTTATTGACTAAAATGATTAAAATGATACAGTACTGCTGAAGTAGGCTCAGCTGGCAGTGGCTGCGTTGTTGACTTTGTAGGCTAGCTGGCAGTGGCTGCGTTGTTGGCACTACACTAATCAAGTCGTTCCGTTGAGTGTGATAGTTTCTACAGTGGTGCTATTCGGGGGCTAGCTGGCTAGCTAGCAGTGTTGACTAGATCCCCTACCTCCACAGACTAGATCCCCTACCTCATAGGACTAGATCCCCTACCTCCATAGACTGAGATCCCCTACCTCC
>NW_027034653.1:0-8475 GCF_034236695.1 Oncorhynchus nerka | reverse complement strand
CAAAGTCTGACTGCTGTGAGTGGAACAGCAAAGTCTGACGGCTGTGAGTGGAACAGCAAAGTCTGACGGCTGTGAGTGGAACAGCAAAGTCTGATGGTGTGAGTGGAACACCAAAGTCTGACGGCTGTGAGTGGAACACCAAAGTCTGACGGCTGTGAGTGGAACAGCAAAGTCTGTGAGTGGAACAGGCTGTGAGTGGAACAGCAAAGTCTGATGGCTGTGAGTGGAACAGCAAAGTCTGATGTGTGCGTGGAACACCAAAGTCTGACGGCTGTGAGTGGAACAGCAGTCTGATGGCTGTGCGTGGAACACCAAAGTCTGACGGCTGTGAGTGGAACAGCAAAGTCTGACGGCTGTGAGTGGAACAGCAAAGTCTGACGGCTGTGAGTGGAACAGCAAAGTCTGATGGCTGTGCGTGGAACACCAAAGTCTAAACGGCTGTGAGTGGAACACCAAAGTCTGACGGCTGTGAGTGGAACAGCAAAGTCTGACGGCTGTGAGTGGAACACCAAAGTCTGTGAGTGGAACACCAAAGTCTGATGGCTGTGAGTGGAACACCAAAGTCTGACGGCTGTGAGTGGAACAGCAAAGTCTGATGGCTGTGCGTGGAACACCAAAGTCTGACGGCTGTGAGTGGAACAGCAAAGTCTGACGGCTGTGAGTGGAACAGCAAAGTCTGATGGCTGTGCGTGGAACACCAAAGTCTGACGGCTGTGAGTGGAACACCAAAGTCTGACGGCTGTGAGTGGAACAGCAAAGTCTGACGGCTGTGAGTGGAACACCAAAGTCTGTGAGTGGAACACCAAAGTCTGATGGCTGTGAGTGGAACACCAAAGTCTGACGGCTGTGAGTGGAACAGCAAAGTCTGACGGTTGTGAGTGGAACAGCAAAGTCTGTGAGTGGAACAGCAAAGTCTGATGGCTGTGAGTGGAACAGCAAAGTCTGACGGCTGTGAGTGGAACAGCAAAGTCTGACGGCTGTGAGTGGAACAGCAAAGTCTGTGAGTGGAACAGCAAAGTCTGACGGCTGTGAGTGGAACAGCAACGTCTGATGGCTGTGAGTGGAACACCAAAGTCTGACGGCTGTGAGTGGAACACCAAAGTCTGACGGCTGTGAGTGGAACAGCAAAGTCTGACGGCTGTGAGTGGAACAGCAAAGTCTGACGGCTGTGAGTGGAACAGCAAAGTCTGATGGCTGTGCGTGGAACACCAAAGTCTGACGGCTGTGAGTGGAACAGCAAAGTCTGATGGCTGTGCGTGGAACACCAAAGTCTGACGGCTGTGAGTGGAACAGCAAAGTCTGACGGCTGTGAGTGGAACAGCAAAGTCTGACGGCTGTGAGTGGAACAGCAAAGTCTGATGGCTGTGCGTGGAACACCAAAGTCTAAACGGCTGTGAGTGGAACACCAAAGTCTGACGGCTGTGAGTGGAACAGCAAAGTCTGACGGCTGTGAGTGGAACACCAAAGTCTGTGAGTGGAACACCAAAGTCTGATGGCTGTGAGTGGAACACCAAAGTCTGACGGCTGTGAGTGGAACAGCAAAGTCTGATGGCTGTGCGTGGAACACCAAAGTCTGACGGCTGTGAGTGGAACAGCAAAGTCTGACGGCTGTGAGTGGAACAGCAAAGTCTGACGGCTGTGCGTGGAACACCAAAGTCTGACGGCTGTGAGTGGAACACCAAAGTCTGACGGCTGTGAGTGGAACAGCAAAGTCTGACGGCTGTGAGTGGAACACCAAAGTCTGTGAGTGGAACACCAAAGTCTGATGGCTGTGAGTGGAACACCAAAGTCTGACGGCTGTGAGTGGAACAGCAAAGTCTGACGGTTGTGAGTGGAACAGCAAAGTCTGACGGCTGTGAGTGGAACAGCAAAGTCTGACGGCTGTGAGTGGAACAGCAAAGTCTGACGGCTGTGAGTGGAACAGCAAAGTCTGTGAGTGGAACAGCAAAGTCTGACGGCTGTGAGTGGAACAGCAAAGTCTGACGGCTGTGAGTGGAACAGCAAAGTATGACGGCTGTGAGTGAAACACCAAAGTCTGATGGCTGTGAGTGGAACACCAAAGTCTGATAGCTGTGAGTGGAACAGCAAAGTCTGACGGCTGTGAGTGGAACAGCAAAGTATGACGGCTGTGAGTGGAACAGCAAAGTCTGACAGCTGTGAGTGGAACAGCAAAGTATGACGGCTGTGAGTGGAACAGCAAAGTCTGACGGCTGTGAGTGGAACAGCAAAGTATGACGGCTGTGAGTGGAACAGCAAAGTATGACAGCTGTGAGTGGAACAGCAAAGTCTGACGGCTGTGAGTGGAACAGCAAAGTCTGACGGCTGTGAGTGGAACACCAAAGTCTGACGGCTGTGAGAGGAACAGCAAAGTCTGGCGGCTGTGAGTGGAACAGCAAAGTCTGACGGCTGTGAGTGGAACAGCAAAGTCTGGCGGCTGTGAGTGGAACAGCAAAGTATGACGGCTGTGAGTGGAACAGCAAAGTCTGACGGCTGTGAGTGGAACAGCAAAGTCTGTGAGTGGAACAGCAAAGTATGACGGCTGTGAGTGGAACAGCAAAGTCTGTGAGTGGAACAGCAAAGTATGACGGCTGTGAGTGGAACAGCAAAGTCTGTGAGTGGAACAGCAAAGTATGACGGCTGTGAGTGGAACAGCAAAGTCTGTGAGAGGGAACACCAAAGTCTGATGGCTGTGAGTGGAACACCAAAGTCTGACGGCTGTGAGTGGAACAGCAAAGTCTGTGAGTGGAACAGCAAAGTCTGACGGCTGTGAGTGGAACACCAAAGTCTGACGGCTGTGAGTGGAACAGCAAAGTCTGACGGCTGTGAGTGGAACAGCAAAGTCTGACGGCTGTGAGTGGAACAGCAAAGTCTGACGGCTGTGAGTGGAACAGCAAAGTCTGTGAGTGGAACACCAAAGTCTGATGGCTGTGAGTGGAACACCAAAGTCTGATGGCTGTGAGTGGAACACCAAAGTCTGACGGCTGTGAGTGGAACAGCAAAGTCTGACGGCTGTGAGTGGAACAGCAAAGTCTGACGGCTGTGAGTGGAACAGCAAAGTCTGTGAGTGGAACAGCAAAGTCTGACGGCTGTGAGTGGAACAGCAAAGTATGACAGATGTGAGTGGAACAGCAAAGTATGACGGCTGTGAGTGAAACAGCAAAGTATGACGGCTGTGAGTGGAACAGCAAAGTACGACGGCTGTGAGTGGAACAGCAAAGTCTGACGGCTGTGAGTGGAACAGCAAAGTTTGACGGCTGTGAGTGGAACAGCAAAGTTTGACAGCTGTGAGTGGAACAGCAAAGTCTGACGGCTGTGAGTGGAACAGCAAAGTCTGTGAGTGGAACAGCAAAGTATGACGGCTGTGAGTGGAACAGCAAAGTCTGTGAGTGGAACAGCAAAGTATGACGGCTGTGAGTGGAACAGCAAAGTCTGTGAGTGGAACACCAAAGTCTGATGGCTGTGAGTGGAACACCAAAGTCTGACGGCTGTGAGTGGAACAGCAAAGTCTGTGAGTGGAACAGCAAAGTCTGACGGCTGTGAGTGGAACACCAAAGTCTGACGGCTGTGAGTGGAACAGCAAAGTCTGACGGCTGTGAGTGGAACACCAAAGTCTGGCGGCTGTGAGTGGAACAGCAAAGTCTGACGGCTGTGAGTGGAACAGCAAAGTCTGACGGCTGTGAGTGGAACAGCAAAGTCTGACGGCTGTGAGTGGAACAGCAAAGTCTGTGAGTGGAACACCAAAGTCTGATGGCTGTGAGTGGAACACCAAAGTCTGATGGCTGTGAGTGGAACACCAAAGTCTGACGGCTGTGAGTGGAACAGCAAAGTCTGACGGCTGTGAGTGGAACAGCAAAGTCTGACGGCTGTGAGTGGAACAGCAAAGTCTGTGAGTGGAACAGCAAAGTCTGACGGCTGTGAGTGGAACAGCAAAGTATGACAGATGTGAGTGGAACAGCAAAGTCTGACGGCTGTGAGTGGAACAGCAAAGTCTGTGAGTGGAACAGCAAAGTCTGACGGCTGTGAGTGGAACAGCAAAGTATGACAGATGTGAGTGGAACAGCAAAGTATGACGGCTGTGAGTGAAACAGCAAAGTATGACGGCTGTGAGTGGAACAGCAAAGTTTGACGGCTGTGAGTGGAACAGCAAAGTTTGACGGCTGTGAGTGGAACAGCAAAGTTTGACAGCTGTGAGTGGAACAGCAAAGTTTGACGGCTGTGAGTGGAACAGCAAAGTATGACGGCTGTGAGTGGAACAGCAAAGTTTGACGGCTGTGAGTGGAACAGCAAAGTTTGACGGCTGTGAGTGGAACAGCAAAGTCTGACGGCTGTGAGTGGAACAGCAAAGTCTGACGGCTGTGAGTGGAACAGCAAAGTCTGATGGCTGTGCGTGGAACACCAAAGTCTGACGGCTGTGAGTGGAACACCAAAGTCTGACGGCTGTGAGTGGAACAGCAAAGTCTGACGGCTGTGAGTGGAACAGCAAAGTCTGATGGCTGTGCGTGGAACACCAAAGTCTGACGGCTGTGAGTGGAACACCAAAGTCTGACGGCTGTGAGTGGAACAGCAAAGTCTGACGGCTGTGAGTGGAACACCAAAGTCTGTGAGTGGAACACCAAAGTCTGATGGCTGTGAGTGGAACACCAAAGTCTGACGGCTGTGAGTGGAACAGCAAAGTCTGACGGTTGTGAGTGGAACAGCAAAGTCTGACGGCTGTGAGTGGAACAGCAAAGTCTGACGGTTGTGAGTGGAACACCAAAGTCTGACGGTTGTGAGTGGAACAGCAAAGTCTGACGGCTGTGAGTGGAACAGCAAAGTCTGACGGCCGTGAGTGGAACTGCAAAGTCTGACGGCTGTGAGTGGAACAGCAAAGTCTGACGGTTGTGAGTGGAACAGCAAAGTCTGACGGCCAGGGAACAGCAAAGTCTGACGGCTGTGAGTGGAACAGCAAAGTCTGACGGCTGTGAGTGGAACAGCAAAGTCTGTGAGTGGAACAGCAAAGTCTGACGGCTGTGAGTGGAACAGCAAAGTCTGACGGCTGTGAGTGGAACAGCAAAGTATGACGGCTGTGAGTGAAACACCAAAGTCTGATGGCTGTGAGTGGAACACCAAAGTCTGATAGCTGTGAGTGGAACAGCAAAGTCTGACGGCTGTGAGTGGAACAGCAAAGTATGACGGCTGTGAGTGGAACAGCAAAGTCTGACAGCTGTGAGTGGAACAGCAAAGTATGACGGCTGTGAGTGGAACAGCAAAGTCTGACGGCTGTGAGTGGAACAGCAAAGTATGACGGCTGTGAGTGGAACAGCAAAGTATGACAGCTGTGAGTGGAACAGCAAAGTCTGACGGCTGTGAGTGGAACAGCAAAGTCTGACGGCTGTGAGTGGAACACCAAAGTCTGACGGCTGTGAGAGGAACAGCAAAGTCTGGCGGCTGTGAGTGGAACAGCAAAGTCTGACGGCTGTGAGTGGAACAGCAAAGTCTGGCGGCTGTGAGTGGAACAGCAAAGTATGACGGCTGTGAGTGGAACAGCAAAGTCTGACGGCTGTGAGTGGAACAGCAAAGTCTGTGAGTGGAACAGCAAAGTATGACGGCTGTGAGTGGAACAGCAAAGTCTGTGAGTGGAACAGCAAAGTATGACGGCTGTGAGTGGAACAGCAAAGTCTGTGAGTGGAACAGCAAAGTATGACGGCTGTGAGTGGAACAGCAAAGTCTGTGAGTGGAACACCAAAGTCTGATGGCTGTGAGTGGAACACCAAAGTCTGACGGCTGTGAGTGGAACAGCAAAGTCTGTGAGTGGAACAGCAAAGT
The DNA here is from genome assembly GCF_034236695.1 of Oncorhynchus nerka. Classification (NCBI taxonomy): domain Eukaryota; kingdom Metazoa; phylum Chordata; class Actinopteri; order Salmoniformes; family Salmonidae; genus Oncorhynchus; species Oncorhynchus nerka. Next base: position 2,670 of record NW_027034653.1, on the reverse strand, counting down.
CTGACGGCTGTGAGTGGAACACCAAAGTCTGACGGCTGTGAGTGGAACAGCAAAGTCTGACGGCTGTGAGTGGAACAGCAAAGTCTGACGGCTGTGAGTGGAACAGCAAAGTCTGACGGCTGTGAGTGGAACAGCAAAGTCTGTGAGTGGAACACCAAAGTCTGATGGCTGTGAGTGGAACACCAAAGTCTGATGGCTGTGAGTGGAACACCAAAGTCTGACGGCTGTGAGTGGAACAGCAAAGTCTGACGGCTGTGAGTGGAACAGCAAAGTCTGACGGCTGTGAGTGGAACAGCAAAGTCTGTGAGTGGAACAGCAAAGTCTGACGGCTGTGAGTGGAACAGCAAAGTATGACAGATGTGAGTGGAACAGCAAAGTATGACGGCTGTGAGTGAAACAGCAAAGTATGACGGCTGTGAGTGGAACAGCAAAGTACGACGGCTGTGAGTGGAACAGCAAAGTCTGACGGCTGTGAGTGGAACAGCAAAGTTTGACGGCTGTGAGTGGAACAGCAAAGTTTGACAGCTGTGAGTGGAACAGCAAAGTCTGACGGCTGTGAGTGGAACAGCAAAGTCTGTGAGTGGAACAGCAAAGTATGACGGCTGTGAGTGGAACAGCAAAGTCTGTGAGTGGAACAGCAAAGTATGATTTGCTGTGAGTGGAACAGCAAAGTCTGTGAGTGGAACACCAAAGTCTGATGGCTGTGAGTGGAACACCAAAGTCTGACGGCTGTGAGTGGAACAGCAAAGTCTGTGAGTGGAACAGCAAAGTCTGACGGCTGTGAGTGGAACACCAAAGTCTGACGGCTGTGAGTGGAACAGCAAAGTCTGACGGCTGTGAGTGGAACAGCAAAGTCTGACGGCTGTGAGTGGAACAGCAAAGTCTGACGGCTGTGAGTGGAACAGCAAAGTCTGTGAGTGGAACACCAAAGTCTGATGGCTGTGAGTGGAACACCAAAGTCTGATGGCTGTGAGTGGAACACCAAAGTCTGACGGCTGTGAGTGGAACAGCAAAGTCTGATGGCTGTGAGTGGAACAGCAAAGTCTGACGGCTGTGAGTGGAACAGCAAAGTCTGTGAGTGGAACAGCAAAGTCTGACGGCTGTGAGTGGAACAGCAAAGTATGACAGATGTGAGTGGAACAGCAAAGTCTGACGGCTGTGAGTGGAACAGCAAAGTCTGTGAGTGGAACAGCAAAGTCTGACGGCTGTGAGTGGAACAGCAAAGTATGACAGATGTGAGTGGAACAGCAAAGTATGACGGCTGTGAGTGAAACAGCAAAGTATGACGGCTGTGAGTGGAACAGCAAAGTTTGACGGCTGTGAGTGGAACAGCAAAGTTTGACGGCTGTGAGTGGAACAGCAAAGTTTGACAGCTGTGAGTGGAACAGCAAAGTATGATGGCTGTGAGTGGAACAGCAAAGTTTGACAGCTGTGAGTGGAACAGCAAAGTATGACGGCTGTGAGTGGAACAGCAAAGTCTGTGAGTGGAACAGCAAAGTATGACGGCTGTGAGTGGAACAGCAAAGTCTGTGAGTGGAACAGCAAAGTATGACGGCTGTGAGTGGAACAGCAAAGTCTGTGAGTGGAACACCAAAGTCTGATGGCTGTGAGTGGAACACCAAAGTCTGACGGCTGTGAGTGGAACAGCAAAGTCTGTGAGTGGAACAGCAAAGTCTGACGGCTGTGAGTGGAACACCAAAGTCTGACGGCTGTGAGTGGAACAGCAAAGTCTGACGGCTGTGAGTGGAACAGCAAAGTCTGACGGCTGTGAGGAACAGCAAAGTCTGACAGCTGTGAGTGGAACAGCAAAGTCTGTGAGTGGAACACCAAAGTCTGATGGCTGTGAGTGGAACACCAAAGTCTGATGGCTGTGAGTGGAACACCAAAGTCTGGACGGCTGTGAGTGGAACAGCAAAGTCTGACGGCTGTGAGTGGAACAGCAAAGTCTGACAGCTGACTGTGAGTGGAACAGCAAAGTCTGTGAGTGGAACAGCAAAGTCTGACGGCTGTGAGTGGAACAGCAAAGTATGACAGATGTGGAGTGGAACAGCAAAGTATGACGGCTGTGAGTGAAACAGCAAAGTATGACGGCTGTGAGTGGAACAGCAAAGTACGCACGGCTGTGAGTGGAACAGCAAAGTCTGACGGCTGTGAGTGGAACAGCAAAGTTTGACGGGCTGTGAGTGGAACAGCAAAGTTTGACAGCTGTGAGTGGAACAGCAAAGTCTGACGGCTGTGAGTGGAACAGCAAAGTCTGTGAGTGGAACAGCAAAGTATGACGGCTGTGAGTGGAACAGCAAAGTCTGTGAGTGGAACAGCAAAGTATGACGGCTGTGAGTGGAACAGCAAAGTCTGTGAGTGGAACACAAAGTCTGATGGCTGTGAGTGGAACACCAAAGCTGACGGCTGTGAGTGGAACAGCAAAGTCTGTGAGTGGAACAGCAAAGTCTGACGGCTGTGAGTGGAACACCAAAGTCTGACGGCTGTGAGTGGAACAGCAAAGTCTGACGGCTGTGAGTGGAACAGCAAAGTCTGACGGCTGTGAGTGGAACAGCAAAGTCTGACGGCTGTGAGTGGAACAGCAAAGTCTGTGAGTGGAACACCAAAGTCTGATGGCTGTGAGTGGAACACCAAAGTCTGATGGCTGTGAGTGGAACACCAAAGTCTGAC
>NW_027034652.1:0-8474 GCF_034236695.1 Oncorhynchus nerka | reverse complement strand
GATAAGGACTGTGCTATAGGTATTTCCAGAGCTAAATGAGGACTGTGCTCTAGGTATTTCCAGAGCAAGATAAGGACTGTGCTCTAGGTATTTCCAGAGCAAGATAAGGGCTGTGCTATGAGGTATGAACAGAGCTAAATAAGGACTGTGCTCTAGGTATTTCCAGAGCTAAATAAGGACTGTGCTCTAGGTATTTCCAGAGCTAAATAAGGACTGTGCTCTAGGTATTTCCAGAGCTAGATAAGGACTGTGCTCTAGGTATTTCCAGAGCAAGATAAGGACTGTGCTCTAGGTATTTCCAGAGCTAGATAAGGACTGTGCTTGAGGTATTTCCAGAGCCAGATAAGGACTGTGCTCTAGGTATTTCCAGAGCTAAATAAGGACTGTGCTCTAGGTATTTCCAGAGCTAGATAAGGACTGTGCTCTATGTATTTCAGAGCTAGATAAGGACTGTGCTATAGGTATTTCCAGAGCTAAATAAGGACTGTGCTCTAGGTATTTCCAGAGCTAGATAAGGACTGTGCTACAGGTATGTACAGAGCTAGATAAGGGCTGTGCTACAGATATGTACAGAGCTAGATAAGGGCTGTGCTATAGGTATGTACAGAGCTAGATAAGGACTGTGCTCTAGGTATTTCCAGAGCTAGATATGGACTGTGCTATAGGTATTTCCAGAGCTAAATAAGGACTGTGCTCTAGGTATTTCCAGAGCTAGATAAGGACTGTGCTATAGGTATTTCCAGAGCTAAATAAGGACTGTGCTCTAGGTATTTCCAGAGCTAGATAAGGACTGTGCTACAGGTATGTACAGAGCTAGATAAGGGCTGTGCTATAGGTATGTACAGAGCTAGATAAGGGCTGTGCTATAGGTATGTACAGAGCTAGATAAGGGCTGTGCTATAGGTATGTGCAGAGCTAGATAAAGGGTGTGCTATAGGTATGTACAGAGCTAGATAATGGCTGTGCTCTAGGTATTTCAACAGCTAGATAAGGGCTGTGCTATAGGTATGTACAGAGCTAGATAAGGGCTGTGCTATAGGTATGTACAGAGCTAGATAAGGGCTGTGCTATAGGTATGTACAGAGCTAGATAAGGGCTGTGCTATAGGTATGTACAGAGCTAGATAAGGGCTGTGCTATAGGTATATACATAGCTAGGTAAGGGCTGTGCTATAGGTATATACAGAGCTAGATAAGGGCTGTGCTATAGGTATGTACAGAGCTAGATAAGGGCTGTGCTATAGGTGTGTACAGAGCTAGATAAGGGCTGTGCTATAGGTATGTACAGAGCTAGATAAGGGCTGTGCTATAGGTATGTACATAGCTAGATAAGGGCTGTGCTATAGGTATGTACAGAGCTAGGTAAGGGCCTTGCTCTAAGTATGTACAGAGCTAGATAATGACTGTGTTAGAGGTATGTGCAGAGCTAGATAAGGGCTGTGCTATAGGTATGTACAGAGCTAGATAAGGGCTGTGCTATAGGTATGTACAGAGCTAGATAAGGGCTGTGCTATAGGTATATACAGAGCTAGATAAGGGCTGTGCTACAGGTATATACAGAGCTAGCTAAGGGTGTGTTAGACGTATATACAGAGCTAGTTCAGGACTGTGTAAGAGATATGTACAGAGCTAGGTAAGGACTGTGTTAGAGGTATGTACAGAGCTAGTTCAGGACTGTGTTAGAGGTATGTACAGAGCTAGGTAAGGACTGTCTTAGAGGTATGCACAGAGCTAGATAAGGGCTGTAGCTACAGGTATATACAGAGCTAGCTAAGGGTGTGTTAGACGTATGTACAGAGCTAGTTCAGGACGGTGTAAGAGATATGTACATAGCTAGGTAGGGACTGTGTTAGTGGTTTTTACAGAGCTAAATAATGGCTGTGCTATAGGTATGTACAGAGTCAGGTAAGGACTGTGTTAGAAATATGTACAGAGATAGATAAGGGCTGTGTTAAAGGTATGTACAGAGCTAGGTGAGGACTGTGTTTCAGGTATGTACAGAGCTCAGTAAGGGCTGTGCTATAGGTATGTACAGAGTTAGGTAAGGACTGTGTTAGAAGTATGTACAGAGTTAGATAAGGGCTGTGCTATAGGTATGTACAGAGCTAGACAAGGACTTTGTTAGAGGTATGTAGAGAGTTAGGTAAGGACTGTGTTAGAGGTATGTACAGAGCTTGATTAGGGCTGTGCTATAGGTATGTACAGAGTCAGGTAAGGACTGTGTTAGAGGTATGTACAGAGCTAGGTAAGAACTGTGTTAGAAGTAGAGACAGAGATAGGTAAGGACTGTGCCATAGGTATGTACAGAGCTAGACAAGGACTTTGTTAGAGGTATGTAGAGAGTTAGGTAAGGACTGTGTTAGAGGTATGTACAGAGCTAGGTAAGTACTGTGTTAGAGGTAAGTACTGTATTAGAGGTATGAACAGAGCTAGATAAGGACTGTGTGAGAGGTATGTACAGAGTCAGATACGGACTGTGTTAGAGGTATGTACAGAGCTAGGTAAGAACTGTGTTAGAAGTAGAGACAGAGATAGGTAAGGACTGTGCCATAGGTATGTACAGAGCTAGACAAGGACTTTGTTAGAGGTATGTAGAGAGTTAGGTAAGGACTGTGTTAGAGGTATGTACAGAGCTTGATTAGGGCTGTGCTATAGGTATGTACAGAGCTAGATAAGGGCCTTGCTCTAAGTATGTACAGAGCTTGGTAATGACTGTGTTAGAGGTATGTATAGAGATAGGTAAGGACTGTGTTAGAGGTATGTGCAGAGCTAGGTAAGGACTGTGCTATAGGTATGTACAGAGCTAGATAAGGGCTGTGCTATAGATGTGTTCAGAGCTAGGGGAGGGCTGTGCTTTAGGTGTGTACGGAGTTTGATAAGGGCTGTGCTATAGGTATTTCCAGAGCTAGATAAGGGCTGTGCTATAGGTATGCACAGAGCTAGATAAGGGCTGTGCTATAGGTATGTACAGGGCTAGGTAAGGGTGTGTTAGACGTATGTACAGAGCTAGTTCAGGTCTGTGTAAGAGATATGTACAGAGCTAGGTAAGGACTGTGTTAGAGGTATGTCCAGAGCTAAATAATGTCTGTGCTATAGGTATGTACAGAGTCAGGTAAGGACTGTGTTAGAGGTATGTGCAGAGCTAGGTAAGGACTGTGCTACAGGTATATACAGAGCTAGCTAAGGGTGTGTTAGACGTATGTACAGAGCTAGTTCAGGACTGTGTAAGATATATGTACAGAGCTAGGTAAGGACTGTGTTAGAGGTATGTACAGAGCTAAATAATGGCTGTGCTATAGGTATGTACAGAGTCAGGTAAGGACTGTGTTAGAGGTATGTGCAGAGCTAGGTAAGGACTGTGCTACAGGTATATACAGAGCTAGCTAAGGGTGTGTTAGACGTATGTACAGAGCTAGTTCAGGACTGTGTAAGATATATGTACAGAGCTAGGTAAGGACTGTGTTAGAGGTATGTACAGAGCTAAATAATGGCTGTGCTATAGGTGTGTACAGAGTCAGGTAAGGACTGTGTTAGAGGTATGTGCAGAGCTAGGTAAGGACTGTGCTATAGGTATGTACAGAGTCAGGTAAGGCTGTGTTAGAAGTATGTACAGAGCTAGATAAGGGCTGTGTTATAGGTATGTACAGCGCTAGGTAAGGACTATGTTTCAGGTATGTACAGAGCTCAGTAAGGGCTGTGCTATAGGTATGTACAGAGTTAGGTAAGGACTGTGTTAGAAGTATGTACAGAGCTAGATAAGGGCTGTGCTATAGGTATGTACAGAGCTAGGTAAGGGCTGTGTTACAGGTATGTACAGAGCTAGGTAAGGGCTGTGTTACAGGTATGTACAGAGCTAGATAAGGGCTGTGCTATAGGTATGTACAGAGCTAGATAAGGGCTGTGCTATAGGTATGTGCAGAGCTAGATAAGGGGTGTGCTATAGGTATGTACAGACCTAGATAATGGCTGTGCTCTAGGTATTTCAATAGCTAGATAAGGGCTGTGCTATAGGTATGTACAGAGCTAGATAAGGGCTGTGCTATAGGTATATACATAGTTAGGTAAGGGCTGTGCTATAGGTATATACAGAGCTAGATAAGGGCTGTGCTATAGGTATGTACAGAGCTAGATAAGGGATGTGCTATAGGTATGTACATAGCTAGATAAGGGCTGTGCTATAGGTATGTACAGAGCTAGATAAGGGCTGTGCTATAGGTATGTACAGAGCTAGATAAGGACTGTGCTATAGGTATTTCCAGAGCTAGATAAGGACTGTGCTCTAGGTATTTCCAGAGCTAAATAAGGACTGTGCTCTAGGTATTTCCAGAGCTAGATAAGGACTGTGCTATAGGTATTTCCAGAGCTAAATAAGGACTGTGCTCTAGGTATTTCCAGAGCAAGATAAGGACTGTGCTCTAGGTATTTCCAGAGCTAGATAAGGACTGTGCTATAGGTACTTCCAGAGCTAAATAAGGACTGTGCTCTAGGTATTTCCAAAGCCAGATAAGGACTGTGCTCTAGGTATTTCCAGAGCTAGATAAGGACTGTGCTCTAGGTATTTCCAGAGCTAGATAAGGACTGTGCTACAGGTATGTACAGAGCTAGATAAGGGCTGTGCTACAGGTATGTACAGAGCTAGATAAGGGCTGTGCTATAGGTATGTACAGAGCTAGATAAGGGCTGTGCTATAGGTATGTGCAGAGCTAGATAAGGGCTGTGCTATAGGTATGTACAGAGCTAGATAAGGGCTGTGCTATAGGTATGTACAGAGCTAGATAAGGGCTGTGCTACAGATATGTACAGAGCTAGATAAGGGCTGTGCTATAGGTATGTACAGAGATAGATAAGGGCTGTGCTATAGGTATGTGCAGAGCTAGATAAGGGCTGTGCTATAGGTATGTACAGAGCTAGATAATGGCTGTGCTCTAGGTATTTCAATAGCTAGATAAGGGCTGTGCTATAGGTATGTACAGAGCTAGGTAAGGGCTGTGCTATAGGTATATACAGCTAGATAAGGGCTGTGCTACAGGTATGTACAGAGCTAGATAAGGGCTGTGCTATAGGTATGTACAGAGCTAGATAAGGACTGTGCTCTAGGTATTTCCAGAGCTAGATATGGACTGTGCTATAGGTATTTCCAGAGCTAGATAAGGACTGTGCTCTATGTATTTCCAGAGCTAGATAAGGACTGTGCTATAGGTATTTCCAGAGCTAAATAAGGACTGTGCTCTAGGTATTTCCAGAGCAAGATAAGGACTGTGCTCTAGGTATTTCCAGAGCAAGATAAGGGCTGTGCTATAGGTATGAACAGAGCTAAATAAGGACTGTGCTCTAGGTATTTCCAGAGCTAAATAAGGACTGTGCTCTAGGTATTTCCAGAGCTAAATAAGGGCTGTGCTACAGATATGTACAGAGCTAGATAAGGGCTGTGCTATAGGTATGTACAGAGCTAGATAAGGGCTGTGCTATAGGTATGTACAGAGCTAGATAAGAGCTGTGCTATAGGTATGTACAGAGCTAGATAAGGACTGTGCTATAGGTATTTCCAGAGCTAGATAAGGACTGTGCTCTAGGTATTTCCAGAGCTAAATAAGGACTGTGCTCTAGGTATTTCCAGAGCTAGATAAGGACTGTGCTATAGGTATTTACAGAGCTAAATAAGGACTGTGCTCTAGGTATTTCCAGAGCAAGATAAGGATTGTGCTCTAGGTATTTCCAGAGTTAAATAAGGACTGTGCTCTAGGTATGAACAGAGCTAAATAAGGACTGTGCTCTAGGTATTTCCAGAGCAAGATAAGGATTGTGCTCTAGGTATTTCCAGAGCTAGATAAGGACTGTGCTATAGGTACTTCCAGAGCTAAATAAGGGCTGTGCTCTAGGTATTTCAATAGCTAGATAAGGGCTGTGCTATAGGTATGTACAGAGCTAGATAAGGGCTGTGCTATAGGTATATACATAGTTAGGTAAGGGCTGTGCTATAGGTATATACAGAGCTAGATAAGGGCTGTGCTATAGGTATGTACAGAGCTAGATAAGGGCTGTGCTATAGGTGTGTACAGAGCTAGATAAGGGCTGTGCTATAGGTATGTACAGAGCTAGATAAGGGATGTGCTATAGGTATGTACATAGCTAGATAAGGGCTGTGCTATAGGTATGTACAGAGCTAGATAAGGGCTGTGCTATAGGTATGTACAGAGCTAGATAAGGGCTGTGCTATAGGTATGTACAGAGCTAGATAAGGACTGTGCTATAGGTATTTCCAGAGCTAGATAAGGACTGTGCTCTAGGTATTTCCAGAGCTAAATAAGGACTGTGCTCTAGGTATTTCCAGAGCTAAATAAGGACTGTGCTCTAGGTATTTCCAGAGCTAGATAAGGACTGTGCTATAGGTACTTCCAGAGCTAAATAAGGACTGTGCTCTAGGTATTTCCAGAGCCAGATAAGGACTGTGCTCTAGGTATTTCCAGAGCTAGATAAGGACTGTGCTCTAGGTATTTCCAGAGCTAGATAAGGACTGTGCTACAGGTATGTACAGAGCTAGATAAGGGCTGTGCTATAGGTATGTACAGAGCTAGATAAGGGCTGTGCTATAGGTATGTGCAGAGCTAGATAAGGGCTGTGCTATAGGTATGTACAGAGCTAGATAAGGGCTGTGCTATAGGTATGTACAGAGCTAGATAAGGGCTGTGCTACAGATATGTACAGAGCTAGATATGGACTGTGCTATAGGTATGTGCAGAGCTAGATAAGGGCTGTGCTATAGGTATGTACAGAGCTAGATAATGGCTGTGCTCTAGGTATTTCAATAGCTAGATAAGGGCTGTGCTATAGGTATGTACAGAGCTAGGTAAGGGCTGTGCTATAGGTATATACAGCTAGATAAGGGCTGTGCTACAGGTATGTACAGAGCTAGATAAGGGCTGTGCTATAGGTATGTACAGAGCTAGATAAGGGCTGTGCTACAGATATGTACAGAGCTAGATAAGGGCTGTGCTATAGGTATGTACAGAGCTAGATAAGGACTGTGCTCTAGGTATTTCCAGAGCTAGATATGGACTGTGCTATAGGTATTTCCAGAGCTAAATAAGGACTGTGCTCTAGGTATTTCCAGAGCTAGATAAGGACTGTGCTATAGGTATTTCCAGAGCTAAATAAGGACTGTGCTCTAGGTATTTCCAGAGCAAGATAAGGACTGTGCTCTAGGTATTTCCAGAGCAAGATAAGGGCTGTGCTATAGGTATGAACAGAGCTAAATAAGGAATGTGCTCTAGGTATTTCCAGAGCTAAATAAGGACTGTGCTCTAGGTATTTCCAGAGCTAAATAAGGGCTGTGCTACAGATATGTACAGAGCTAGATAAGGGCTGTGCTATAGGTATGTACAGAGCTAGATAAGGGCTGTGCTATAGGTATGTACAGAGCTAGATAAGAGCTGTGCTATAGGTATGTACAGAGCTAGATAAGGACTGTGCTATAGGTATTTCCAGAGCTAGATAAGGACTGTGCTCTAGGTATTTCCAGAGCTAAATAAGGACTGTGCTCTAGGTATTTCCAGAGCTAGATAAGGACTGTGCTATAGGTATTTCCAGAGCTAAATAAGGACTGTGCTCTAGGTATTTCCAGAGCAAGATAAGGACTGTGCTCTAGGTATTTCCAGAGCAAGATAATGGCTGTGCTATAGGTATGAACAGAGCTAAATAAGGACTGTGCTCTAGGTATTTCCAGAGCTAAATAAGGACTGTGCTCTAGGTATTTCCAGAGCTAAATAAGGACTGTGCTCTAGGTATTTCCAGAGCAAGATAAGGATTGTGCTCTAGGTATTTCCAGAGCTAGATAAGGACTGTGCTATAGGTACTTCCAGAGCTAAATAAGGACTGTGCTCTAGGTTTTTCCAGAGACAGATAAGGACTGTGCTCTAGGTATTTCCAGAGCTAGATAAGGACTGTGCTCTAGGTATTTCCAGAGCTAGATAAGGACTGTGCTACAGGTATGTACAGAGCTAGATAAGGGCTGTGCTACAGGTATGTACAGAGCTAGATAAGGGCTGTGCTATAGGTATGTACAGAGCTAGATAAGGGCTGTGCTATAGGTATGTACAGAGCTAGATAAGAGCTGTGCTATAGGTATGTACAGAGCTAGATAAGGACTGTGCTATAGGTATTTCCAGAGCTAGATAAGGACTGTGCTCTAGGTATTTCCAGAGCTAAATAAGGACTGTGCTCTAGGTATTTCCAGAGCTAGATAAGGACTGTGCTATAGGTATTTCCAGAGCTAAATAAGGACTGTGCTCTAGGTATTTCCAGAGCAAGATAAGGACTGTGCTCTAGGTATTTCCAGAGCAAGATAAGGGCTGTGCTATAGGTATGAACAGAGCTAAATAAGGACTGTGCTCTAGGTATTTCCAGAGCTAAATAAGGACTGTGCTCTAGGTATTTCCAGAGCTAAATAAGGACTGTGCTCTAGGTATTTCCAGAGCA
>NW_027034651.1:0-8472 GCF_034236695.1 Oncorhynchus nerka | reverse complement strand
ATAACATTTATTGGAATGACTGGAATTCTGATAGACTGGTTTTTAATGTAAAGATATCATTTAATCATATTATATGTAGTAGAAAGCGATGGGTTAGAAGAAGCCTACATAACCAACCCATAAAGTAAAATGTAACATCCATATATGGCCAGCTATGTAAACTTTAACATTGATTTATCCTGCAATAGATGTGGTTCAATTAGTAACATACATTTTTGTCTTCATCTAATGCCTCTTAAGGGGAAAGTCATCTAAGAGTAAATGAATGTAATCAGATTACATTACTGAGTTTGGGTATTCCAAAAGTTATGTTATTGATTACACTTTTGGACAGGTAACTAGTAACTGTAAAGGATTACATCTAGAAAATAACCTACCTAACCCTGCCTATGGGTTAAACAACACAGGGACCTATGGGTTAAACAACACAGAGATATATGGGTTAAACAGCGCAGACTATCTGCCACCTCCACTACCTGAGGAGAATGGTACATGTAACATAAATGCAGTATGGAATCAGTGCTGAAGTCTGCCAAGGACACAGCAATAAATAGAACAGTAAAATGGCTACTGGCAACCTAGCCAAATGTTAAAGAAAATCGCCATCTTGGTCAGAAAAATGTCATTCCATAAACGAATCAAATATGGTAAAAAAAATGTATAAAACAATGCATTTGTGATCTCTATGGCCAAGACGAGACTTGTTGTTGTGTTGTTTTATGGAGAGGTTGTTCAATTAAATGACTCTGAGAAAGCACAGGCCATACTCATGTGTATGAAACAAATGCTCTCTCACACACACACACACACACACACACACACACACACACACACACACACACACACACACACACACACACACACACACACACACACACACACACACACACACACACACACACACACACTCTCTCTCTCTATCTCCTCACCACACACCCTTTCCACTGCTCACAGAGAGGGATAGTTTTGATACATCTACTGTATTTTTAAACTAGATATGTGTCATTAGTGCTGCTGTAGCTCTATGCTGTACTATTGTGTGTGTGTGTCCGCGGGCGTGTCATTTTAGTGGGGCTTTGAAGCGGATCTCCTCCAGGGTCTGGATCCCACGCGTGCTGGGTAATGCAGTCATTATCGCTGCCTTTAAAAAGCTGCTGTGTGTTTCTCTTGGGGAGTTTAGCGGTTGTAAGGTGTGTGTGTGTGTTTGTGTGTGTGCGTGCAGAATTAGCATATGTTCTATGGTATGTGTGTAGATGCGCACACTCAAGCTTATGTGCCATAGTGTGTGCGTGTACTGTTTGTATGTGTGTGACTCTGCATTTCTGTGCTTCATAGAGGTGGCTTCATTTTGTCTTAATATGGCCCCCATTCCCAAGAGCCGCGGTTCAGTGTCTGTGTGTGTGTGTGTGTGTGTGTGTGTGTGTGTGTGTGTGTGTGTGTGTGTGTGTGTGTGTGTGTGTGTGTGTGTGTGTGTGTGTGTGTGTGTGTGTGTGTGTGTGTGTCTAGAAAGACAGGCATTGCCTGCTTATATTCGTACAATATCACGTATTAGATTTGGATGATGGCCACAGCAGGTGAAGTCTACCGATAGGCGTTTAGATTTGGAGTGTGTGTGTGTGTGTGTGTGTGTGTGTGTGTGTGTGTGTGTGTGTGTGTGTGTGTGTAAGCATGCATAAGTGTGCGTGCAATAAAGTCTACATATAGGCAATGATGACTGCCTGTATTTTTCACATAGCAAGGATCATCACCAAATACACGGTGAATATTCAATACACACACACACACATATATTCATGTGTAGCATTGTGGTCCTAAAACATCCACCCTGTTATTTAGGTCCATTAAAGCATCCACCCTGTCCCAGGTAGCTTGCTCCATTTAAAACCTCCATCCTGTTAGCTCCATTAGCATGCATGGGAGGTAGACTAGCTAGCTGTATGTAGAGTTCTGTATGTTCTAGAGCCAGGTGGTGTCTCAGCCCCTCAGGTGTTCTCTCTCTGAGGCCCGTTGACGAGATGTAGTGGCACAGCGGAGAAAGTGAGGAGATGTAGTGGCACAGCTGAGTGAGGATATGTAGTGGCACAGCTGAGGAGTGAGGATATGTAGTGGCACAGTGGAGAGTGAGGAGATGTAGACATGGTGGCACAGTGGTGAGAGGAGCTGAGGAGGATATGTAGTGGCACAGTGGAGGGAGGATATGTAGTGGCACAGTGGAGAGGGAGTAGGTGGTGGCACATGGTGGCACAGTGGAGGGGAGGGAGGAGCGGAGGAGTGTAGTGTCACAGTGGAGGGAGTGAGGATATGTAGTGGCACAGTGGAGGGAGGAGATGAAGTGGCACAGCGGAGGAGTAGGTAGACATGGTGGCACAGTGGAGGGAAGATATGTAGTGGTACAGGGAGGAAGAATGTAGTGGCACAGCGGAGGGTGAGAGTGACATGGTGGCGATCACTTGCGGAGATGATGATGAGAATGTATGATGCTGATACACCGTTCTGGATTTATTATAGATCACGGCGGAGGGAGATGATAATGAGGATGGGAGGGAGGAGATGTGGTGGCACATATCGGAGGAGTGAGGAGATGGGAGTGAGTGGCACAGTGGAGGGAGTGAGGGGAGATGTGGTGGCACAGCAGAGGGAGTGAGGAGATGTGGTGGCACAGCGGAGGTGAGGAGAGATGTGGTGGCACAGCAGGGAGTGAGGGAGATATGGTGTCGCAGCGGAGGGAGTGAGGAGATGTGGTGGCACAGCGGAGAGGGGCTTTGAAGACTGGCACAACAGACTGGCATCAAGGCATTACAGATTGGAGGTACCACATGGGCCATCTGCTTGGGTACATGATACATAAACAAAGGGTTTTGTGGGAACAGACTGGCACGCCCAGCGAGCATAAGGAAGCATGGGGAGATGGCACTGATGCTCTCTGTAATGCCATTCAGTGTGGTGAAGCATTTATACATTCCCTCTATCATGCTTATCCATGTTATAAGGTTGGCTATAAATATTCATAACAGTTCCTGTTTGTCTTATAAGACATGTATAAATTCTTCTTCATGCATATTACGCTGACATGGCACTTTCTGTGAGAGTACTAAACAGGTAATATTAGACATATTTGTGAGTCCCAATGGCTAACAATCTCCTTACACAACTAGCTGGTTCATTATTACTGACATGGACCTACTGAAGAAACACTGATGAAACTAGCCACCCCGTATATAGCTTCTCACCAGCAGAGTGTCAGTGCATTTCCTTGAGAAGTGTCCCTCGTTTCCCCTTGTTGCTCCATCCATCAGGCCTAGCATATCTGGGGCAGGAGACAAATCTGAGCTAAAGACTGAGAGGGGAGGAGGAGGGAGGAAGATGCCAGCGCTAGATCTTGTCCTTGTGCTCTTTAATGGACTCATAAATACATGAAGACGTCAGGGCTGCGTGGAGTTGGGTGGTGGTGGGTAGGTAGCCTCAGGGTGACCATACGTCTAAAGGAAGTAGGTCCAGGCACAGCAAGCCTAGCAGAACAGAGCACCTGAATGGTGATAGATTTGGCATTGAATATTTATTGAATATCCCTACTAATGCTCTAATCGTGTGTGCACACATACCCTACCACACATACCCACACACATATGCACACACATATGCACACATGGACACACACATATACACGTGCGCGCACGCAGGCATTAACGAAAGCACACACACACAGGGATGAAATAGTATATTCATTAATTATCAGCCTTTGTCCGTCAAAAAGCAACTCAAGTCGAGCTACAGCACACAGGCAGACGTGACAGAAATATATGTGTGTGAGAGAGGCAACAAATCCAGATAGCATGTATACATGGTGAATTGGGAAGATATGGTTTGCTAATTGACAAGACATCACACAGATATATTTAGAACAGCTACGTTCTAAATTCTACAGTTCTACATCATTTATACGGCAGCCAGGAATCAACATTCTATTCTGATTTCTCGGTGACATCTTACCAATGTGCAAACGATTTGAAATTTCAGATTTGATTTTCCCTTACAAAAAATTTATCAACCCCGACAAAAATGTCCATTAATTATAATCCACATAAAAATTCACATGAACTATTGCTGCAGGATTACCCAAATTAAGATCCTGCATCTGTTCATATTCCCAACATATTTTGACATGCTGACCAAAGGTGTTTGTGTTTACTGGGAAGGGAGGTCTCGCTAAATGTCCTATATTATTATTATATTACAACGTATAAACCTGTTACAGTAGGACAGGGGTGTCAAAGTCAAATGGACGGAGGGCCAAATAAAAAAATCAGCTACAAGACGAGGGCCGGACTGTTCGAATGTTCATTGAAAATTTTTTAAATGACGCATATAGTCTAGTGAACCTAATTGAACCTACTGAAAACCTAACAAATATATTACAATATGATCAGATAAATAAAGCAATATTTTCTTATGGCTCTGTCAGTAATCTTTAATTTTCAACAGACACAAAGACAAATTTCCTTTATATAAATGTCCCATAACATGAACATTAAATAGAAAGAAACCGGTATTCAAGGCACCATCAGTAGACTATATTTCTATTTTTTACAAAGTGAGCACAAATTTACTTCAAGAAAAAACAATAATAGCAATTTTTCTATCATCCACTCAACTGAAATATTTTAAATATATGAATTGGATGAAATACAAAAATAAAAAAGTGCAAAAATCTATTAATCAAAACAACACTTTGTTTAAGGAGAAGTAACATGCAGTGAAAACAAATATTAAATTTTAACTTTTAAACTTGAACTGATAAAAACTCTAAATATGTGATTGCACAGTAATGTTCACTTGTTTGAGGTTGAGGGTGATACTTGGTGGTGTCCCATCTTTTCACAAGTTCATCAATGTTGGGGTAAGGCTCTGAGCTGAAGAAATCCTCAGAATTGATGGAGGTGTTCAGCAGTAAGTCGAACTTCTGTGTGATGTTTTGTTCCAGGTTCATCAAAGAAAACAGTTGTTCACACAGGTATGTGCTGCAAACATAGACAACGTTTGAGCAGCCTGGATGCCTGGCCCCTGGGGCATTGTGCCGGGGAGGAAGGGGCGAACTCCGCAGCACCCACTGCCCCGCATATTTTGCCCTCAGTGCATCATTGCATTGGAGGTCAATCAACTCCATTTGGAGGTTTGGTGGTGAGCTTTCCACGTCAACAGCAAATGGGTTACCCAGCAGTTCAACCTGCTTTTTTTGTGCTTCAAAGTCAGCAAATCGGCGTCGAAAGTCAGCGGCAAGCATACCTATTTTATCAGCCAACTGTGTGCTCGGGAACGCACTGGTAGAGAGCTTCTCTTTCATGGTCTGGCAGCTGGGAAAGTGGCTCAAATTTTCTTTCCGCATCTCGTCTCCCACAGAGTCAGTTTGGTTTTAAATGCCTTCACTGTACTGTACATATCAGAGATGACACGATCCCGACCCTGCAGCTGCAAGTTTATTGCATTCAGATGACTCGTAATGTCACACAGAAAAGCCATTTCACACAGAAACATTTCGTCTCGGAGTTGTGTTGTGTCTTTCCCTTTGCTGTCCAGAACAGACAAATCTCCTCCACGAAGCTCGAAACATCTTTGAAGCACCTTTCCCCTGGCTTAGCCATCGCACCTCTGTGTGATAAGGCAAATCACCATGCTCCGTTTCTAACTCCGTCAGAAATGCCTTGAACTGGCGGTGATTCAAACCTTTGGCTCTGATAAAGTTAACTGTGCGCGTGATGATGCTCATTACATGCTCCATTTTCAGGCTTTACCACTAGCAACTTCCTGGTGTATGATACAATGATAAGCTGTCAGCTCACCTGTCGCGTTTTCCTCTTGCATCTTTTCCCGTATCTTCGCCACCAGTCCGCTCCTGTGTCCACACATACGCAGGTGCTCCGTCGGTTGTCAAACCCACGGGTTTTCCCAAGGCAGCTCCATCTCATTTACACATCTTGACACCTCTTCATACAAATCATTGCCCCGTAGTTGTGCCATGCATAGGACGTAAAGCCAAAAACTCCTCTGTCACGCTTAGGTTGGAGTCCACTCCGCGGATGAAAATTGACAACTGGGCAATGTCAGAAATGTGGGTCTGCTCATCCACAGCCAAGGAATATGCAATAAAATCTTTTCCTTTTTCACAAGCTGCTCTTTTAGATTGATGGACAACTGGTCTACTCTCTCGGCAATGGTGTTTCTGCTCAGACTCACATTTAAAAAGAGTTGCCTTTTTTCTGGGCAAACTTCGTCACAAACTTTAATCATGCAGTTTTTGATGAAATCCCCCTCCGTAAATGGCCGGGCTGATTTAGCGATCTCTTCTGCCAAAATAAAACTGGCCTTGACAGCAGCCTGGCCTTGTGATTTGGCTTTTTGAACAGAGCCTGTCGAGATTTGAGGCCTCGTTTTAATTCCTCTGCCTTTTGTAGCCTTTGTTCCATGTCCATATTCTTGTTTTTGTCCGCGTGTTTCGTTTCATAATGTCGTCTCAGATTATACTCTTTCAGTACCGCCACACTTTCTCCACACAGAAGACACACAGGTTTTCCAGCTACCTTCGTGAACATATACTCCGACTCCCACCTTGTTTGAAACCCCCGGTTCTCAGTATCCACCTTCCGTTTTGCCATTTTTGATGGGTATCTGAAAGTTAATTTTACTGTGATGCTGACGACTGCTGTGCCAATAAATATTGAAATGAAGCAGCCTACTGCTCGGTGCGTCACCTTTGCATTGTGGGAAATGTAGTATTGGTGCGTGTAAAAGATCTGCGGGCTGCCGGCTTGCTGCGGGCCGGTTCTAATAATAAATCAAGATCATCCCAGGGGCCGTAAAAAACCTTCTTGCGGGCCGGATGTGGCCCGCGGGCCTTGACTCTGACATATGTGCAGTAGGAGAAGGACAACCTGGCTGGAGGTCTGCTGGGTTTGCAGGCTTCTGTTTCAGCCTGATTCAACGTATAAACCTGTTACAGTAGGAGAAGGACAACCTGGCTGGCGGTCTGCTGGGTTTGCAGGGTTCTGTTTCAGCCTGATTCAACGTATAAACCTGTTACAGTAGGAGAAGGACAACCTGGCTGGAGGTCTGCTGGGTTTGCAGGCTTCTGTTTCAGCCTGATTCAACGTATAAACCTGTTACAGTAGGAGAAGGACAACCTGGCTGGAGGTCTGCTGGGTTTGCAGGGTTCTGTTTCAGCCTGATTCAACGTATAAACCTGTTACAGTAGGAGAAGGACAACCTGGCTGGAGGTCTGCTGGGTTTGCAGGGTTCTGTTTCAGCCTGATTCAACGTATAAACCTGTTACAGTAGGAGAAGGACAACCTGGCTGGAGGTCTGCTGGGTTTGCAGGGTTCTGTTTCAGCCTGATTCAACGTATAAACCTGTTACAGTAGGAGAAGGACAACCTGGCTGGAGGTCTGCTGGGTTTGCAGGGTTCTGTTTCAGCCTGATTCAACGTATAAACCTGTTACAGTAGGAGAAGGACAACCTGGCTGGAGGTCTGCTGGGTTTGCAGGGTTCTGTTTCAGCCTGATTCAACGTATAAACCTGTTACAGTAGGAGAAGGACAACCTGGCTGGAGGTCTGCTGGGTTTGCAGGGTTCTGTTTCAGCCTGATTCAACGTATAAACCTGTTACAGTAGGAGAAGGACAACCTGGCTGGAGGTCTGCTGGGTTTGCAGGCTTCTGTTTCAGCCTGATTCAACGTATAAACCTGTTACAGTAGGAGAAGGACAACCTGGCTGGAGGTCTGCTGGGTTTGCAGGCTTCTGTTTCAGCCTGATTCAACGTATAAACCTGTTACAGTAGGAGAAGGACAACCTGGCTGGAGGTCTGCTGGGTTTGCAGGGTTCTGTTTCAGCCTGATTCAACGTATAAACCTGTTACAGTAGGAGAAGGACAACCTGGCTGGAGGTCTGCTGGGTTTGCAGGCTTCTGTTTCAGCCTGATTCAACGTATAAACCTGTTACAGTAGGAGAAGGACAACCTGGCTGGAGGTCTGCTGGGTTTGCAGGGTTCTGTTTCAGCCTGATTCAACGTATAAACCTGTTACAGTAGGAGAAGGACAACCTGGCTGGAGGTCTGCTGGGTTTGCAGGGTTCTGTTTCAGCCTGATTCAACGTATCAAACCTGTTACAGTAGGAGAAGGACAACCTGGCTGGAGGTCTGCTGGGTTTGCAGGGTTCTGTTTCAGCCTGATTCAACATATAAACCTGTTACAGTAGGAGAAGGACAACCTGGCTGGAGGTCTGCTGGGTTTGCAGGGTTCTGTTTCAGCCTGATTCAACGTATAAACCTGTTACAGTAGGAGAAGGACAACCTGGCTGGAGGTCTGCTGGGTTTGCAGGCTTCTGTTTCAGCCTGATTCAACGTATAAACCTGTTACAGTAGGAGAAGGACAACCTGGCTGGAGGTCTGCTGGGTTTGCAGGGTTCTGTTTCAGCCTGATTCAAC
>NW_027034650.1:0-8471 GCF_034236695.1 Oncorhynchus nerka | reverse complement strand
ACAGTGTCAGTCTCTGGCATCAGGAAACAGAAGTTGGTCTGACAGATACCGCTAACACACAGGGTCAGTCTCTGGCATCAGGAAACAAGTGGGACTAGATGATACCGCTGGGACACACAGGGTCAGTTCGGCATCAGGAAACAAGTGGGACTAGGATGATACCGCTAACACACAGGGTCAGTCTCTGGCATCAGGAAACACCAGTGGGACTAGATGTGATACCGCTAACACAGGGTCAGTCTCTGGCATCAGGAAACAAGGGGACTAGATGATACCGCTAACACACAGGTTCAGTCTCTGCATCAGGAAACAAGTGGGACAGATGATACCGCCAACACAGGGTCAGTCTCTGGCATCAGGAAACAAGTGGGACTAGATGTGATACCGCTAACACACAGGGTCAGTCTCTGGCATCAGAAACAAGTGGACTAGATGATCTGCCAACACACAGGGTCAGTCTCTGGCATCAGGAAACAAGTTGGGACAGATGAGTACCGCTAACACACAGGGTCAGTCTCTGGCATCAGGAAACAAGGGGACTAGATGATACCCGCTAACACAGGGGTCAGTCTCTGGCAAGCTAACACAGGGTCAGTCTAACAAGTAGATGGACTAGAGGGTCAGTCTCTTGCATCAGGAAGCTAACACACAGGGTCAGTCTCTGGCATCAGGAAACAAGTGGGACTAGATGATACCGCTAACACACAGGGTCAGTCTCTGGCATCAGGAAACAAGTGGGACTAGATGATACCGCTAACACACAGGGTCAGTCTCTGGCATCAGGAAACAAGTGGGACTAGGGTCAGTCTCTGATCAGGAAACAAGTGGGACTAGATGATACCGCTAACACACTGGGTCAGTCTCTGGCATCAGGAAACAAGTGGGACTAGATGATAGCGCTAACACACAGGGTCAGTCTCTGGCATCAGATGGCTAAACAAGTGGGACTAGATGATACCGCTAACACACAGGGTCAGTCTCTGGCATCAGGAAACAAGTGGGACTAGATGATACCGCTAACACACAGGGTCAGTCTCTGGCATCAGGAAACAAGTGGGACTAGATGATACCGCTAACACACAGGGTCAGTCTCTGGCATCAGGAAACAAGTGGGACTAGATGATAGCGCTAACACACAGGGTCAGTCTCTGGCATCAGGAAACAAGTGGGACTAGATGATACCGCTAACACACAGGGTCAGTCTCTGGCATCAGGAAACAAGTGGGACTAGATGATACCGCTAACACACAGGGTCAGTCTCTGGCATCAGGAAACAAGTGGGACTAGATGATACCGCTAACACACAGGGTCAGTCTCTGGCATCAGGAAACAAGTGGGACTAGATGATACCGCTAACACACAGGGTCAGTCTCTGGCATCAGGAAACAAGTGGGACTAGATGATACCGCTAACACACAGGGTCAGTCTCTTGCATCAGGAAGCTAACACACAGGGTCAGTCTCTGGCATCAGGAAACAAGTGGGACTAGATGATACCGCTAACACACAGGGTCAGTCTCTGGCATCAGGAAACAAGTGGGACTAGATGATACCGCTAACACACAGGGTCAGTCTCTGGCATCAGGAAACAAGTGGGACTAGATGATACCGCTAACACACAGGGTCAGTCTCTGGCATCAGGAAACAAGTGGGACTAGATGATACCGCTAACACACAGGGTCAGTCTCTGGCATCAGGAAACAAGTGGGACTAGATGATACCGCTAACACACAGGGTCAGTCTCTGGCATCAGGAAACAAGTGGGACTAGATGATACCGCTAACACACAGGGTCAGTCTCTGGCATCAGGAAACAAGTGGGACTAGATGATACCGCTAACACACAGGGTCAGTCTCTGGCATCAGGAAACAAGTGGGACTAGATGATACCGCTAACACACAGGGTCAGTCTCTGGCATCAGGAAACAAGTGGGACTAGATGATACCGCTAACACACAGGGTCAGTCTCTGGCATCAGGAAACAAGTGGGACTAGATGATACCGCTAACACACAGGGTCAGTCTCTGGCATCAGGAAACAAGTGGGACTAGATGATACCGCTAACACACAGGGTCAGTCTCTGGCATCAGGACTAGATGATACAACACACAGGTTCAGTCTCTGGCATCAGGAAACAAGTGGGACTAGATGATACCGTAACACACAGGGTCAGTCTCTGGCATCAGAAACAAGTGGGACTAGATGATACTGCTAACACACAGGTTCAGTCTCTGGCATCAGGAAACAAGTGGGACTAGATGCTAACACACAGGGTCAGTCTCTTGCATCAGGAAACAAGTGGGCAAGCTAACACAGGGGTCAGTCTCTGGCATCAGGAAACAAGTGGGACTAGATGATACCGCTAACACACAGGGTCAGTCTCTGGCATCAGGAAACAAGTGGGACTAGATGATACCGCTAACACACAGGGTCAGTCTCTGGCATCAGGAAACAAGTGGGACTAGATGATACCGCTAACACACAGGGTCAGTCTCTGGCATCAGGAAACAAGTGGGACTAGATGATACCGCTAACACACAGGGTCAGTCTCTGGCATCAGGAAACAAGTGGGACTAGATGATACCGCTAACACACAGGGTCAGTCTCTGGCATCAGGAAACAAGTGGGACTAGATGATACCGCTAACACACAGGGTCAGTCTCTGGCATCAGGAAACAAGTGGGACTAGATGCTAGGAAGCTGTCTTTTAAACAGATCCAATTCAGATGTAGGTTTATGTGGACAGATGGAACCTATTTATTTATGAAGCGTTATATATTCCACTGGATGTTTTTAAGCCGTTGCCAATATGCAGTTGTCCATCCTATATTGTAAAAATATAATATTTTGGTACGAATGACAGACGAAAACCTGTTTGTGTGCCAATCATACTGGCCTTTTGGTTTTTCTACATCTACCATATAGGGTATAGGCCAGAACCTGCTGTCTTAAAGAACACTTTGACATTTTACAATCCTAACCAGACATTTTACTCATATTTTGCTTCTAACTTTATTTTTTATATTTTCTGTTACTCGCAGACATTTAGAAACAGTAAGTGTTCTGTTGTACACTACACACAACCTTACTGTACCTTTACACTCCCTTTCCTTTGTTAAGGAGGATACACTACACACAACCTTACTGTACCTTACACTAAGGAGGATACACTCCTTACTCCTTTGTTAAGGAGGATACACTACACACAACCTTACTGTACCTTTACACTCCCTTTCCTTGTTAAGGAGGATATTAATTACACACAACCTTACACAACCCTTACTATGGATACACTACACACAACCTTACTGTACCTTACACTCTTTCCTTTGTTAAGGAGGATACACTACACACAACCTTACTGTACCTTTTACACTCCCTTTCCTTTTGTTAAGGAGGATACACTACACACAACCTTACTGTACCTTTACACTCCTTTCCTTTGTTAAGGAGGATACATCACTGCACCACCTTACTGTACCTTTATACTCCCTTTCCTTTGTTAAGGAGGATACACTACACACAACCTTACTGTGTACCTTTACCTCCCCTTTCCTTTGTTAGGAGGATACAGTACACACAACCTTACTGTACCTTTACCTCCCTTTCCTTTGTTAAGGAGGATACACTACACACAACGTTACTGTGTACCTTTACACTCCCTTTCCTTTGTTAAGGAGGATAACAGTACACACAACTCTTACTGTATCTTTTACACTCCCCTTTTCCTTTGTTAAGGAGTGATACACTCCACACAACCTTACTGTACCTTTACACTCCCTTTCCTTTGTTAAGGAGGATACACTACACACAACCTTACTGTACCTGTATACTCCCTTTCCTTTGTTAGGAGGATACACTCCATTAATAAACTCCCTTTTCCTTTGTTAAGAGGAGGATACACTACACACATTACTGTACACTCCCTTTCCTTGTTAAGGAGGATACACTACACACAACCTTACTGTACCTTTACACTCCCTTTCCTTTGTTAAGGAGGATACACTACACAACTTTACTTTCCTTTGTTACCTGTACCACCTTTATACTCCTTTCCTTTGTTAAGGAGGATACACTACACACAACCTTACTGTACCTTTACACTCACTTTCCTTTTGTTAAGGAGGATACACTACCCAACCTTACTGCACCTTTACCTCCTTCCTTTGTTAAGGAGGATACACTACACACAACCTTACTGTACCTTTACACTCCTTTCCTTTTGTTAAGGAGGATACACTACACACAACCTTACTGTACCTTTACACTCCCTTTCCTTTGTTAAGGAGGATACACTACACACAACCTTACTGCACCATTACTCCCTTTCCTTTGTTAAAGGAGGGATACACTACAACCTTACTGTACCTTTACACTTTCTTTCCTATAAGGAGGATACACTACACACAACCTTACTGTACCTTTACACTCCTTTCCTTTGTTAAGGAGGATACACTACACACAACCTTTTACTGTGCCTTTACACTCCCTTTCCTTTGTTAAGGAGGATACACTACACACAACCTTACTGTGCCTTTACACTCCCTTTCCTTTGTTAAGGAGGATACACTACACACAACCTTACTGTACCTTTACACTCCCTTTCCTTTGTTAAGGAGGATACACTACACACAACCTTACTGTACCTTTACACTCCTTTCCTTTGTTAAGGAGGATACACTACACACAACCTTACTGTACCTTTACACTCCCTTTCCTTTGTTAAGGAGGATACACTACACACAACCTTACTGTACCTTTACACTCCCTTTCCTTTGTTAAGGAGGATACACTACACACAACCTTACTGTGACCTTTACACTCCCTTTCCTTTGTTAAGGAGGATACACTACACACAACCTTACTGTACCTTTACACTCCTTTCCTTTGTTAAGGAGGATACACTACACACAACCTTACTGTACCTTTACACTCCCTTTCCTTTGTTAAGGAGGATACACTACACACAACCTTACTGTACCTTTACACTCCCTTTCCTTTGTTAAGGAGGATACACTACACACAACCTTACTGTACCTTTACACTCCCTTTCCTTTGTTAAGGAGGATACACTACACACAACCTTACTGTACCTTTACACTCCCTTTCCTTTGTTAAGGAGGATACACTACACACAACCTTACTGTACCTTTACACTCCCTTTCCTTTGTTAAGGAGGATACACTACACACAACCTTACTGTACCTTTACACTCCCTTTCCTTTGTTAAGGAGGATACACTACACACAACCTTACTGTACCTTTACACTCCCTTTCCTTTGTTAAGGAGGATACACTACACACAACCTTACTGTACCTTTACACTCCCTTTCCTTTGTTAAGGAGGATACACTACACACAACCTTACTGTACCTTTACACTCCCTTTCCTTTGTTAAGGAGGATACACTACACACAACCTTACTGTACCTTTACACTCCCTTTCCTTTGTTAAGGAGGATACACTACACACAACCTTACTGTACCTTTACACTCCTTTCCTTTGTTAGGAGGATACACTACACACAACCTTACTGTACCTTTACACTCCCTTTCCTTTGTTAAGGAGGATACACTACACACAACCTTACTGTACCTTTACACTCCCTTTCCTTTGTTAAGGAGGATACACTACACACAACCTTACTGTACCTTTACACTCCCTTTCCTTTGTTAAGGAGGATACACTACACACAACCTTACTGTACCTTTACACTCCCTTTCCTTTGTTAAGGAGGATACACTACACACAACCTTACTGTACCTTTACACTCCCTTTCCTTTGTTAAGGAGGATACACTACACACAACCTTACTGTACCTATTACACTCCCTTTCCTTTGTTAAGGAGGATACACTACACACAACCTTACTGTACCTTTACACTCCCTTTCCTTTGTTAAGGAGGATACACTACACAACCACGTACCTTTACCTCCTTTCATTTGTTAGATCACCACACAGCTACTGTACCTTTACTCCCTTTCCTTTGTTAAGGAGGATAGTTTCCTTTGTTGTACCGCTCTCATTCTCCTTCCGCCTGTCTAATAAGAGGTGGTTCTAAGTCTTACTTGTAATTCTTAGTTCTAGTTCTTAGTTCTAGTTCTTAGTTCTAATTATTGCTTTTGTAACCCTACACCTCCGGAATGAGACTGACCATTATTAACCTGTGATAAACCCACATTATTAGCTCATTTGGTCCTGACCCCAATGTGACCTCTCTAAGCTCTGTGACCTCTAACCTCCGGCGATGTTGTGTCCTCAGTGTGTTAACCTGTGAGTGGAACTTTTCATGTGAGGTGCCCTCCCGCCACTAACCCAAATCTCGGCCACACGCCCCTCACCTTTGACCTCTGCCTGCCCTTCACCCGTGACCTGTGTCCTGCCGACTTTAACTACCTTGTAGTTCAGAACACTGAGTCGCACGACTCTCTAACTTACCCACCACCTAGCACCTCCTAATCAAAACAAATGTCTGAAAATGTCTTCAAAGTTTGATTGATTGATTTGATTGAAAAAAAATCTTTCACACAGTTATGGGATCTAACGTGTCTTTTGTTCCTTCCTCCTGCAGTATTCTCCCAGAATGAGAACTACCTACCTGTCTATGACTGACGCACCAGATCAGACACTTTGGGACAGATTTCCAGCAGGTATAGCCCCCAACTATGGCCTACTGGTCCCCCTCAGGAAGGATCTGTCTGGGACTACCACTGTACTGAGGCAATGGTCTGTCTGGGACTACCACTATACTGAGGAAGGGTCTGTCTGGGACTACCACTATACTGAGGAAGGGTCTGTCTGGGACTACCACTGTACTGAGGAAGGGTCTGTCTGGGACTACCACTGTACTGAGGAAGCAGAGTTTACAGATCACCCTGTCCATGTATGTCTCACCCTGCTCTCCTGGCTATCTGTTACTTAAATGCAGGAGGTATGGGGTCAACAACGACTCAGGAACACACTGACACTCTCAAAGTCCTGTACTGTGCGTGTAGAAACCAGGAGACTACATAGAACCCTGAGTGTAAAAGTGCATCTCTCCCCAAACAAACCAACAATTCAGTTATGTGTTTTCTTCAAATGTGAGTGTTCGTCTCGAGCCAGATCAGAAGACATGATTGTTATGAACCAAGTTGACGTTTATATATTTTTCCTGTGAGTGGCGTCACCTTTGATGGATTTCAGGGGGACAGCAAATAACCAGATTGATTTCCTTCACAGCCATAGACTGTTAAATGGTTATTACATGAACTGTATTCAGTCTTCCCCAACCTGTCATCACTATTACAAACTGTCATCTAACCAGTCTAGCATTCCCAGCTCCTCTTTTACATGACGACCACAGCTCTTATGCCCGACAGCACAGCTCTGTACATGACACAGCTCTTACACTTGGCGACACAGCTCTTACACTTGACTGACCACAGCTCTTACACGCAGCCGACACGGCTCTTACACTGACGACACAGCTCTTACCTTGGCCGAGCAGCTCTTGCACTGTGAAGCCACAGCTCTTACACTTGACGAGCCCGGCTCTTACGCCCATTTTGACTCTTGCACTTGGCGACAGCTCTTTGCCAGCCTGACGACACAGCTCACTGCTGACCTGGCCCCGCTGACAGCTCTTACGCCCAGCGTGCACATGCTCTCTTGGCAGCTCCAGCTGACATTTCAGCATCTTAATCGCCTGACGACACATCTCTTACACTTGGCCTTGAGCACTTAGCTCGTTACACATTTGACACGGCCCAAAGTCTTCCATGATGTCTTCCGTCAGGTGATGAGTCAAACTTGATGAAAGCGGACCACGTATTTATTGTCACTTATCTTTCAGGTTATTCATTGATATCAAGGAATGGCGAATATAATGGACTTATTTTTAAATGTGACTGGAAAACAGATCATTAATTGAAATGTGATGATGTCTACACTCTTAAGAAAGAGGTGCTGTCTAGAACCTAAAATGGTTCTTTGGCTGTCCTACATCAGGAGAGCCACTTTGAAGAAACCCTTTATGGTTCCAAGTGAACCCCATCAGGTTCCAGGTAGAACCTTTTCGGGGTTCCATGTAGAAGCCCCAAAGATGGAACTCAAGTGTTCTACCTGGAACCGGAAAGGGTTCTACCTGCAACAAAAAGGGTTCTACCTGGAACCGAGAAGGGTTCTACCTGGAACCAAAGGGGTTCTACCTGGAACCCGAAAGTGATTAGCCTATAGGAGACTATGAAGAACCCTTTTAGAACCCTGTTTTCTAGGTACTCTATATGTATGTGTAGGGGGACTGCAGAAAGAACCCTTTTGAGACCCTGTTTTTCTAAGGTGTACTCTATATGTATGTAATAGGGGACTGAGGAGAACCCTTTTAGAACCCTGTTTTCTAAGAGTGTACTCTCTATGTATGTGTAGAGGGGACTGAGGAGAAAGGATGCATGATGATGTTTCTAAGCCTTTATTTCCTGCCAACCTGTTTCT
>NW_027034649.1:0-5000 GCF_034236695.1 Oncorhynchus nerka | reverse complement strand
TACACACTCCATCACTAACACATCTACACACTGACCACATCTACACACTGACCATGATCTACACACTGGACCACAACTATTACACTGACCACTAACACATCTACACACTGGACCACATTTACACACTGACCACATCTACACACTGACCACATCTACACACTGACCACTAACACAACTACACACTGACCACATCTACACACTGACCACATCTACACACTGACCACTAACACAACTACACACTGACCACATCTACACACTGACCACATCTACACACTGACCACTAACACATCTACACACTGACCACTAACACATCTACACACTGACCACATCTACACACTGACCACTAACACATCTACACACTGACCACACATCTACACACTGACCACTAACACATCTACACACTGACCACATCTACACACAGACCACTAACACATCAACACACTGACCACATCTACACTAACACATCTACACACTGACCACATCTACACACTGACCACTAACACAACTACACACTGACCACATCTACACACTGACCACTAACACATCTACACACTGACCACATCTACACACTGACCAGTAACACATCTACACACTGACCACTAACACAACGACACACTGACCACTAACACATCTACACACTGACCACTAACACAACTACACACTGACCACATCTACACACTGACCACTAACACATCTACACACTGACCACATCTACACACTGACCAGTAACACATCTACACACTGACCACATCTACACACTGACCACTAACACATCAACACACTGACCACATCTACACACTGACCACTAACACAACTACACACTGACCACTAACACATCTACACACTGACCACTAACACAACTACACACTGACCACTAACACATCTACACACTGACCACTAACACATCTACACACTGACCACATCTACACACTGACCACTAACACATCTACACACTGACCACTAACACATCTACACACTGACCACATCTACACACTGACCACATCTACACACTGACCACATCTACACACTGACCACTAACACATCTACACACTGACCACATCTACACACTGACCACATCTACACACTGACCACTAACACATCTACACACTGACCACTAACACATCTACACACTGACCACTAACACATCTACACACTGACCACTAACACATCTACACACTGACCACATCTACACACTGACCACATCTACACACTGACCACTAACACATCTACACACTGACCACATCTACACACTGACCACATCTACACACTGACCACTAACACATCTACACACTGACCACATCTACACACTGACCACTAACACATCTACACACTGACCACATCTACACACTGACCACATCTACACACTGACC
Source organism: Oncorhynchus nerka (assembly GCF_034236695.1). Classification (NCBI taxonomy): domain Eukaryota; kingdom Metazoa; phylum Chordata; class Actinopteri; order Salmoniformes; family Salmonidae; genus Oncorhynchus; species Oncorhynchus nerka. Next base: position 3,630 of record NW_027034649.1, on the reverse strand, counting down.
ACTAACACATCTACACACTGACCACATCTACACACTGACCACATCTACACACTGACCACTAACACATCTACACACTGACCACTAACACATCTACACACTGACCACTAACACATCTACACACTGACCACTAACACATCTACACACTGACCACATCTACACACTGACCACATCTACACACTGACCACTAACACATCTACACACTGACCACATCTACACACTGACCACATCTACACACTGACCACTAACACAACTACACACTGACCACCAACACATCTACACACTGACCACATCTACACACTGACCACAACCACACACTGACCACATCTACAATGGATCTGATTATTATTATATTCACACACTGACCACATCTACACACTGACCACATCTACACACTGACCACAACGACACACTGGACCACTAACACATCTACACACTGACCACATCTACACACTGACCACAACGACACACTGACCACATCTAGACACTGACCACTAACACATCTACACACTGACCACATCTACACACTGACCACATCTACACACTGACCACTAACACATCTACACACACTGACCACATCTACACACTGACCACATCTACACACTGACCACTAACACATCTACACACTGACCACAACACATCTACACACTGACCACATCTACACACTGACCACTAACACATCTACACACTGACCACATCTAACACATCTACCACTAACACATCTACACACTGACCACTAACACATCTACACACTGACTTCACACATCTACACACTGACCACAACACATCTACACACTGACCACATCTACACACTGACCACTAACACATCTACACACTGACCACTAACACATCTACACACTGACCACATCTACACACTGACCACATCTACACACTGACCACATCTACACACTGACCACATCTACACACTGACCACATCTACACACTGACCACCAACACATCTACACACTGACCACATCTACACACTGACCAAAAAATCTACAAAAAACACTACCACATTCATGCACTAACAAGCCCCTACCCTCACAGATGCATTCTGACATACACACACACACACACACAGAACACACACACACACGCACGCACACACAGAAACACACAGAAACAGACACACAGAAAACACACACGCACAGAAACACAGACACACAGAAAAACACACACGCACGCACACACACACGCACACAGACAGAAACACAGCAACACAGGGCCCATAGTTGTCCTCCCACTCTGTCTTATATAATATCTCAGTACCGAGTTCTCTAACAGAAGGTGTTTCAGAGGATGATCTATCTGAAATACCTACTAAGGTTCACACACCACACACACACGCCACACGCACACACTGACACACGCACACTGACACACACACACTGCACACGCACACACACACGCACACACACACACGCACTGACTCACGCACGCACGCACGCTCACGCACACACACACACACACACACACACACTCACACACTCACGCACGCACGCACACACACTGACACGCACACACACACACACGCTCACACACACACAGCGCACGCACACACACACACACACACACTACAGTATTATCTTGTCATGTAACTCTCATTCTCCTTTTTCTCCAGACATCTCTCACACACTCTCTCTGTCTCACTCTCATCCTCTCTCTCTATTATCTATCCCTCTATCTCTCTCTCTCTCATTCTCCTCTTATCTCTCTCTCTCTCTGTTCCTCTCTCTGTCTCTCTCTGTCCCTATCTCTCTCTCTGTTTCTCCCTCCTCTCTCTGCCTTCTCATTCAAACTTTACTTTCTCATCCCTTATCACTCTTGGTTGTGTGAGGGTGTTGTAGGTGTGTGAGGGTGTTGTAGGGGTGTGTGAGGGGTGTTGTAGGTGGGGTGTTGTGGGGTGTGTGAGGGGAGAAACCAGAGGGGAATGAGAACAGACCGGATGGAACCAGAGGGGAATGAGAACAGACCAGATGAAGGAAACCAGATGGGAAATGAGAACAGACCGGATGAAGGAACTGAGAACAGACCGGATGAAGGAACCAGAGGGGAATGAGAACAGACCATTTGAGAACAGACCGATGAAGGAAACCAGAGGGGAATGAGAACAGACCGGATGAAGGAACCAGAGGAATCAACCGATTGGGAATGAGAACAGACTGGATGGAACCAGAGGGGAATGAGAACAGACCGGATGAAGGAACCAGAGGGGAATGAGAACAGACCTTGAAGTGGTCTCTCTTGAAGGGAACCAGAGGAATGAGAACAGACCGATGAAGGAACCAGATGGGAATGAGAATAGACCGGATGAAAGGAAACCAGAGGGGAATGGAGAACAGACCGGATGAAGGAACCAGAGGAATGAGAACAGACCGATGAAGGGAGGGAATGTGGAACAGACCGGATGAAGGAACAGATGTGAGAATGAGGGAAGGAACCAGAGGGGAATGAGAATGGATGAAGGAACCAGAGGGGAATGAGAACAGACGGATGAAGAACCAGAGGGAATGAGAACAGACCGGATGAAGGAACCAGAGGGAATGAGAACAGACCGATGAAGGAACCAGAGGGGAATGAGAAACAACCGGATGAACCAGAGGGGAATGAGAACAGACCGGATGAAGGAACCAGAGGGGAATGAGAACAGAATGGATGAAGGAACCAGAGGGAATGAGAACAGACCGGATGAAGGAACCAGAGGGGGAATGAGAACAGACCGGATGAAGGAAAACCAGAGGGAATGAGAACAGACCCGGATGAAGGAACCAGAGGGGAAATGAGAACAGACCGGATGAAGGAACCAGAGGGGAATGAGAACAGACCGATGAAGGAACCAGAGAGGGAATGAGAACAGACCGGATGGAGGGAACCAGAGGAATGAGAACAGACCGGATGAAGGAACCAGAGGGGAATGAGAACACCGATGGAAGGATCAGAGGGGAATGAGAACAGACCGATGAAGGAACCAGAGGGGAATGAGAACAGACCGGATGAAGGAACCAGAGAGGGAATGAGAACAGACCGGATGAAGGATCCAGAAGGCTTCCTCCCCTCAAGCTCCATCTCTGTCTCACCTCATGACCCTGAGGAAGAGGAAAGAGAATTTATAACGTCAATTGTATTGAATTCTGTTAGGTTCTACTGTACTGTATTGAATCCTGTGATACTGTATTCTTTTCTGGTTATATTGTCGTCTATTCTGTTATATTGTATTGGTCTCTATATCAATGTTTCCAAAACTCGGTCCTGCCCCCCCATATCAGGGGGGGTGTCCCTCCCAGTAGGATGATACCTCTCTGTCTCTGTCTCTATATGACAGCTCCAGTCAAATGAGGGGGGTGTCCCTCCCAGTAGGATGATACCTCTCTGTCTCTGTCTCTATATGACAGCTCCAGTCATATGAGGGGGGTGTCCCTCCCAGTAGGATGATACCTCTCTGTCTCTATATGACAGCTCAGTCAAATGAGGGGGTGTCCCTCCCAGTAGGATGATACCTCTCTGTCTCTGTATGACAGCTCCAGTCACATGAGGTGTCCTCCCAGTAGGATGATACCTCTCTGTCTCTGTCTCTATATGACAGCTCCAGTCATATGAGGGGGTGTCCCTCCCAGTAGGATGATACCTCTCTGT